>NC_057799.1:203722079-204022079 GCF_018294505.1 Triticum aestivum
TCAGGCTGTTTTGATGAGGTGAGGGAGGGATGTGGTTGCTTTCAAGGTAATAAGGGGTTTTCTGCAAATTGGAGCAGAGAAGTGGGATATTGTTGCAAAAATGCCACAACTTACCTCACAGCCGTTAGATGCAGATCTAATGGTCAGAAACGACAGATGGCAGACACACCACCATCACCAACTGAGTCTTTTATAGGAGTAGTAGAGAAACATGTATAAATTGTAACATTTTGGTTCTGCTCCTTGGCACGATCGATAGATAGAAATAACGATTGGAAACGCTAGGGCAGGGCTATTTCCGCCAGATAAGCAGGGTACGTAGTAGCTAGGTTGGCGCATTGTCGGTTTGGTCACACGCGGTCCGACATGTTCTAGTGTTCCTAGCAAGATGCTCGCGCGTTGCATGAAGTTGATGGAAAAGGTAAGCACAACTTATGAATTGACGGATGGAGTACTAGTTACAGTGATGCATATAATTAAGCAAAGGGATCGCACATGTCGGTATTGACTGGAACGAGAATGCAACGGCACAATAAGAATTAAGGCCATGATGATGATGCGATCGCAGTGGTGGTTACAGAAGGCAAGAAGAAAGATGCATCCATCCACGTACGACCTCCTCCTCCTCAACTTAGTGTGCCGGGCCACCGACCGGCGGCTAAGGAGCGGCGGCTTTTGTGGCGAGGTCGAGGTGCTTCTCAGCAAAGGCACCCAAGGTTTCCAGCCGGTTGAGGAAGGCCAACGTCGTAGCGTCCTCACTGGCCTTGTAGATACCTATGTACACGATTTGCTCATACACGTGGATGTGTAGGTCGACGAATTCTTGCAGGGCGAGGTGCCTCGTGGCGAGCGCGACCTCCAGGTGGACATTCTTCGTGGCATCGGCGGGCAGTCGCAGGGCCACCAGTGCTTGAAAGAGGTTCCGGCCATGGAGGACGATTAGGGCGGCAGGCAATGAGGAGCCCGGGCGCGCGGGCTGGAGGAGTACGACGATGTCGTCCGCGAGCTTCTTGAGGACGGTGAACTTGTTGGTGGTGGCAACGATCATCTGGTCCAACTGAGAGTCGTAGTTGGCATTGACGGCGGCCATCCACCAGCCGGTCTCCAACACCGTCCGGAGATGATCCTCGGTGCTATGCCGCTGGCCGACGTCGTGGACCATCTGGCAGACGCTGGCTGCTCGCGCGCATCGCCGCCATGGGTCTGGAGTGAGCTCTTTTGCGCTTAGTGTAGGTGCTTAGGCAAATGCTTAGGTGCGTACGATGTGGTAGATGCATTGGAATGGAGGGGCGCCTTTATATGAGGGCAAACAGCGTTGCATTCACATCGTGCAGCCTCTTTTCCCGGTCATCCTCCCATTACTTCCCTCATGCATTAATTGAAGGAGGATGCATTGGCCGTTCAACATTTCGGGAACTACTACTCCCTCCCTCGTCTGCCTTAAAGCCGTATCGGGAACTGCGCCGCCCGCTGTCAAACCGAATAGTACTACGTCGCCCGCTGCACGCCCGGCTGAACACGCCTCCTCACCTCCATCAAACCCCTCCGTTAAACCCGCATGCAAACCGAGAAACCTACTCCGGCCACACGTCCGTTCATGAGCGGGCCGGAATTAAACACAACACCGACCGAGCTCCTCCCGTCCGCCCTTAGTTTAAACGAGGCCAGACGCCGGCCAAGGTCCTACCGTCAGCCCTCTATTTACACGAGGCCAGACAGACAGCGGGCAAGAATCGCACCCCTCCGCCGGTCCCCCATCTCCTCCTTCACCATTTTCTCCACTCTTCCGATGGCTTCCGAGGAGTCGTTATCCGCTATATTACCCGGCTGGGTGGCCCGCCGAACCCTCTGGATACGGGCGAGGCCACTCGGTGCTTCACCAACCTCGCTTGGCCTGACGGAGCCAGTTGCCGCCCCAAGCAGGCGCGTGGTTCAGCAACTCGCCGCTCAAGTTCAGCTTGATGAGGAGTGGCGAGTTGCTCCACGCCGGCACGGCGGCGAGCACACCGGTACGGGCGTCGTCGCTGCCGCATCGTACCGCGCCACCAGTGTCTGCGGTGCCACGCCTCCCGTGTCTATGGGCGCGCCTCCCGTGCCTGCGGCAGCGCCATGCAGGCAGAGACAGAAGCCGGGTGCATGGAGAGCGATGAGTCGGTGGCCAGCTTCTTCGTGTCCGCCGCCATCATCGAGGAGAAGTAGAACACGGGAGGCCGCCGCCACTTGGGTCCCATGAAGGCCACCGCCGAGGCGATGACTGCGCATTCAGGTGGTTTCTTTGCTTCTTCGTCTCTTCCGAGGACCTTCGTCGACCCCGCAAAGTGTTTGCCGGACATGAGGAAGACAAAGGGATCCGCGGGCGGCCATTTAGATTATGTACTCCCTCTCCAGCTGGCGGGAAATTTTTGTTCTAAGAATGGATAAATTGTATGTATCTATAACTAAAATAAGTCTAGATACATCCATTTCTAGGACAAGTATTTCCGGACGGAGGGAGTATTAATTATACCAAGAGAGCCGGATTGGCACCGCTTAGTTCATGTAAATGTAATGAAATCCATCATGTTTATATGAAGGTCCGGCTTTTTTATACGACATCCTTCATGCTTATATGAAATCAGTCTGTGTTTGCATGAATTTCATCTGGTTGGTTAGAGTTGTGAAAATGTATGCCGCTGGCGTTTGATGTCGTCCTCCACGGAAGGAAGCAAGAGGAAATTTGCCGGCTGCCGTTGGAGATGCTCTTATGCTGGAAATAATAGAGTGACATCCAATCCATTTGAGTTAATAGCGTGTATGATTGTCCCTCTATAAAAAGTTAATTGCATGTACAGTGTACACGTGACTTGCAGGGTGGCTACAGCTTCGTACATAAAGTTAAAAAGAGACAAGTCCATCCTTAATCTTGTATTCTAAGTACTCTGTGGGTTCCACTGTCAGTACAGTAGCGAAAGAAGTATATATTAAATAAGTAATATATAATATAAAAATCTAAAGTTAAAGACAGAATTCGAACTCATGTCATCACGTTGCGAGCATCCGGCGCTAACCAGTCCAACAGATTTTTGTTGTAGACCATGCTGGAGATATATCTCCATGTCTACTCTTATACTCGATCCGTTCCTAAATATTTGTCTTTTTTAGATTTCAAATGGACTACCACATACGGATGTGTATGTAGACATATTTTAGAGTGTAGATTCACTCATTTTGCTCCATATGTATTCACTTGTTGAAATCTCTAAAAAGACAAATATTTAGGAACGGAGGGAGTAGAAAACAGAGTTGGTGATGATGGTGTGCGTGCCATCCTGCAATATAGGCCGTCGGGTTTATATCTAACGGATAGGAAGAAAACTATGGCAATTTTGCAAAAATATACCCACACCCCTCTCAACGTTCGCAAATACGGCCTTCCCTCGTTCATCCTTTTCTCTCACAAGATAAACTACTCATACAAATGCATCTTGATTTTCCGTGCAACGCACGGGCATCTAGCTAGTTTCTTTTCAAATAGTTACTGCGATAATTGGGTTGAAGTGATATATTTTATGTCTGCCCCGAATGATTTCAGATTCACAGTAGTAACAAAGAAAAGGTTGCCTTGTTAATTAACAGAAAACAGGGTGAAAACTATCACATGAGGCCGGTAAAAACGAGGCACACTGGGTTCAGCGTCATCATCACTACAGCTGTGCGCGCGCGAGAAGTCTACATATCGAGGGGGCTACTGAGCGAGGCACAGAGACACAATGTTCTAGAGAGAAACCAATTGACACATTACGATCAGATCGATTTGTCACCCTTCTGCTGTCAGTGTTGGGGTGGGGGGAGGGGGAGGGAGAGAAAGACGTACCGAGAGTGTGCGCGGTAGGCATAGAGGCACAACTAGCGAGTGTGTGTGTATGTGTGTGTGTGTTTGAAAGAGGAGTAGATAGATTACTATCAAGATCGAGGTGCCGCCCTACTCCTTCGGTGTTGGGTAGTGTGTGTGCGTGTGTGTGTGTTTGAGAGAGAAGCCAGTCGATAGATTAGTATCAAGATCAAGGTGTCACCCTACTCCTTCGGTGTTGGGAAGTGTGTGTGTGTGGTTGTGTGGGTGTGGGTGTGTGTGTCGGGGGGGCAGTGACACTTACATATCCCTACTCTTATAAAAAACAGAGTTGGTGATGATGGTGTTCCTGCCATCCTGCAATATAGGCCATCCGATTTATACCCGACGGATAGGAAGGAAACTATGGCAATTTTGCAAAAGGATACCCACACCCCTCTCCGCATTTGCAAATAAGGCATTCCCTCGTTCATCCTTTTCTCCCACAAGATAAACTACTCATACAAATGCATCTTGATGTTCGGTGCAACGCATGGGCATCTTGCTAGTAGGGAGAACGAGTTTGTGTGACACATATCTAGCTATATTAAGGGATAGGTAGATAACATTTGTGCGAGGCATACTTAAAGCATCACGAAGCTAAACAAAATTGTGTGCATGCAAGTGTCGGAAAAAATGAAGCGAGAAGCAATGTGTGTGTGCGCGCGCACTGATATGTCCAATTTGCATCATGCTTTTATATCGATATTTATTACACATTATGTCACAATACTTATGCCTATTCTCTCTTATTTTACAAGGTTTACACAAAGAGGGAGAATGCCGGCAGCTGGAATTCTGGGCTGGAATAGGAGCAAATATTAGAGACCTATTCTGCACAACTCCAAAAGTCCTGAAACTCCACGGAAGTTATTTTTGTAAATAATAAAAAATACTGAGCGAAGAAAATACCAGAGGGGGCCCACACCCTGGCCACGAGGGTGGGGGCGCGCCCTACCCCCTGGGCGCGCCCCTGCCTCGTGGGCCCCCTGGTGGCTCTCCGCTGCCCATCTTCTGCTATATGAAGTATTCCGTCCGAGAAAAAAATCATAAGCAAGCTTACGGGACGAAACTCCGCCGCCACGAGGCGAAACCTTGGCGGAACCAATCTAGGGCTCTGGCAGAGCTATTCTGCCGGGGAAACTTCCCTCCGGGAGGGGGAAATCATCGCCATCGTCATCACCAACGCTCCACTCATCGGGAGGGGGCCAATCTTCATCAACATCTTCACCAGCACCATCTCCTCTCAAACCCTAGTTCATCTCTTGTATCCAATCTTTGTCCCAAAGCCTCAGATTGGTACCTGTAGGTTGCTAGTAGTGTTGATTACTCCTTGTAGTTGATGCTAGTTGGTTTATTTGGTGGAAGATCATATGTTCAGATCCATTATGCATATTAACCCCTCTGATTATGAACATTAGTATGATTTGTGAGTAGTTACGTTTGTTCCCGAGGACATGGGAGAAGTCTTGCTATTAGTAGTCATGTGAATTTGGTATTCGTTCGATATTTTGATGAGATGTATGTTGTCTCCCCTCTAGTGGTGTCATGTGAACATCGACTACATGACACTTCACCATTGTTTGGGCCTAGAGGAAGGCATTGGGAAGTAATAAGTAGATGATGGGTTGCTAGAGTGACAGAAGCTTAAACCCTAGTTTATGCGTTGCTTCGTAAGGGGCTGATTTGGATCCATATGTTTCATGTTATGGTTAGTTTACCTTAATACTTCTTTTGTAGTTGCGGATGCTTGCAATAGGAGTTAATCATAAGTGGGATGCTTGTCCAAGTAAGGACAACACCCAAGCACCGGTCCACCCACATATCAAATTATCAAAGTACCGAACGCGAATCATATGAACGTGATGAAAACTAGCTTGACGATAATTCCCGTGTGTCCTCGGGAGTGTTTTCCTTCATATAAGAAATTGACCAGGCTTGTCCTTTGCTACAAAAAGGATTGGGCCATCTTGCTGCACTTTATTTACACTTGTTACTTGTTACTCGTTACAATACCTTATCACAAAACTATCTGTTACCGATAATTTCAGTGCTTGCAGAGAATACCTTGCTGAAAACTGCTTATCATTTCCTTCTGCTCCTCGTTGGGTTCGACACTCTTACTTATCGAAAGGACTATGATAGATCCCCTATACTTGTGGTTCATCAAGACTCTTTTCTGGCGCCGTTGCCGGGGAGTGAAGCGCCTTTGGTAGGTGGAATTTGGTAAGGAAAAATTTATATAGTGTGCTGAAATTTACTGTCACTTGTTACTATGGAAAGTAATCCTTTTAGGGGCTTGTTCGGGGTATCTGCACCCCAACTGATAGAGCAAATAGTTGCTCCTCAACCTACTGAACCTATTGAAAATGTTTACTTTGAAATTCCTTCGGGTATGATAGAGAAACTGCTAGCTAATCCTTTTGCAGGAGATGGAACATTGCATCCCGATTTACACTTAATCTATGTGGATGAAGTTTGTGGATTATTTAAGCTTGCAGGTATGCCCGATGATGTTATCAAGAAGAAGGTCTTCCCTTTATCTTTGAAGGGAGATGCATTGACATGGTATAGGCTATGTGATGATATGGGATCATGGGACTACAAGCGATTGAAATTGGAATTTCATCAGAAGTTTTATCCTATGCATCTTGTTCATCGTGATCGTAATTATATATATAATTTTGGGCCTCGCGAAGGAGAAAGCATCGCTCAAGCTTGGGGGAGGCTTAAGTCAATGTTATATTCATGCCCCAATCATGAGCTCTCAAAAGAAATGATTATTCAAAAATTTTATGCTCGGCTTTCTAACAACAATTGCTCCATGCTCGATACTTCTTGTATTGGTTCCTTTATGATGAAAACTATTGATTTCAAATGGAATTTATTGGAAAGAATTAAACGCAACTCTGAAGATTGGGATCTCGACGAAGGTAAGGAGTCAGGTATAACACCTAAGTTTGATTGTGTTAAATCTTTTATGGATACCGATGTTTTCCGTAAATTTAGCACTAAATATGGACTTGACTCTGAGATAGTAGCTTCTTTTTGTGAATCTTTTGCTTCTCATGTTGCTTCTCATGTTTAAATATCATCCTCCCATAGAAGTAAAAGTAGTTGAACCTATTAAAGTTGAAGAAAAGACTGTCACTTATAATGATCCTATTGTTCCTACTGCTTATGTTGAGAAACCACCTTTCCCTGTTAGGATAAAGGATCATGCTAAAGCTTCAACTGTGGTTCGTAAAAGCAATATTAGAACTTATACACCTCCTGAGCAAGTTAAAGTTGAACCTAATATTGCTATTGTTAAAGATCTCTTGGCTGATAATATCGATGGGCATGTTATTTACTTCTGTGATGAGACTGCTAGAATTGCTAAACCTTGTGCTAAAGATAAACATAGACCTGTGGTAGGCATGCCTATTATTTCTGTTAAAATAGGAGATCATTGTTATCATGGCTTGTGTGATATGGGTGCTAGTGCTAGTGCAATTCCTATTTCCTTATACAAAGAAATTATGCATGATATTGCACCCGCTGAGTTGTAAGATATCGATGTTACCATTAAACTTGCCAATAGAGATACTATTTCACCAATTGGGGCTGTTAGAGATGTTGAGGTCTTGTGTGGGAAAGTTAAATATCCTGCTGATTTTCTTGTTCTTGGTTCCCCACAAGATAGCTTTTGTCCCATTATATTTGGTAGACCCTTCTTGAACACTGTTAATGCAAAGATAGACTGCGAAAAGGATGTTGTTACTATTGGTTTGGATGATATGTCTCATGAGTTTAATTTCTCTAAATTTCGTAGACAACCTCGTAATGAGGAATTGCCTAGTAAAGATGAAATTATTGGTCTTGCTTCTATTTCCGTACCTCCTAATGATCCTTTAGAACAATAAAGAATTTCCTAGTAAAGATGAAATTATTGGTCTTGCTTCTATTGCTGTGCCTCCTAACGATCCTTTAGATCAATATTCGCTAGACCATGAAAATGATATGTTTATGAATGAAAGAAGGGAAATAGATGAAGTATTATTTAAACAGGGACCTATTTTGAAACACAACCTGCCTGTTGAAATCCTAGGGGATCCTCCTCCACCCAAGGGTGATCCCGTGTTTGAGCTTAAACCATTGCCTGATACTCTAAAATATGCTTATCTTGATGAAAAGAAGATATATCCTGTTAATATTAGTGCTAACCTTTCAGAGCATGAGGAAGAGAAATTATTTAAAACTCTGAAGAAGCACCGTGTTGCTATTGGATATACTGTTGATGATCTTAAGGGCATTAGTCCCACTCTATGTCAACACAAAATAAATTTGGAGAAAGATGCCAAACCAGTTATTGATCACCAACGACGGCTGAATCCTAAGATGAAAGAAGTGGTAAGAAAGGAAATATTAAATCTCCTTGAGGCAGGTATAATTTATCCCGTTGCTGATAGTCAGTGGGTAAGTCCTGTCCATTGTGTCCCTAAGAAGGGAGGTATTACTGTCATTCCTAATGATAAAGATGAATTGATTCCGCAAAGAATTATTACAGGTTATAGGATGGTAACTGATTTCCACAAATTAAATAAAGCTACTAAAAAGATCATTACCCCTTGCCTTTCATTGATCGTATGCTAGAAAGATTATAGAAACACACACATTTTTGCTTTCTAGATGGTTATTCTGGTTTCTCTCAAATACCTGTGTCAGCCGATGATCAAGCAAAGACCACTTTTACTTGCCCTTTCGGTACTTTTGCTTATAGACGTATGCCTTTTGGTTTATGTAATGCACCTGCTACCTTTCAAAGATGCATGATGGCTATATTCTCTGACTTTTGTGAAAAGATTTGTGAGGTTTTCATGGATGATTTCTCCGTTTATGGATCCTCTTTTGATGATTGCTTGAGCAACCTTGATCGAGTTTTGCAGAGATGTGAAGAAACTAACCTTGTCTTGAATTGGGAGAAGTGCCACTTTATGGTTAATGAAGGCATTGTCTTGGGGCATAAAATTTATGAAAGAGGCATTGAAGTTGATAAAGCTAAAGTTGATGCTATTGAAAAAATGTCGTGTCCCAAGGGCATCAAAGGTATAAGAAGTTTTCTTCGTCATGCCGGTTTTTATAGGAGCTTCATTAAGGACTTCTCAAAAATTTCTCGGCCTCTGACTAATCTATTACAAAAAGGTATACCATTTGTCTTTGATGATGATTGTGTAGAAGCATTTGAAATACTTAAGAAAGCATTAATCTCTGCACCTATAGTTCAGCCACCTGATTGGAATTTACCCTTTGAAATTATGTGTGATGCTAGCGATTATGCTATAGGTGTTGTTCTGGGGCAAAGAGTTGATAAGAAATTAAATGTTATTCAATATGCTAGTAAAACTCTAGACAATGCCCAGAGAAATTATGCTACCACTGAAAAAGAATTTTTAGCAGTTGTTTTTGCTTGTGATAAGTTCAGACCTTATATTGTTGATTCTAAAGTAACTATTCACACTGATCATGCTGCTATTAAATATCTTATGGAAAAGAAAGATGCTAAACCTAGACTTATTAGATGGGTTCTCCTACTAAAAGAATTTGATTTGCATATTATTGATAGAAAGGGAGCTAAGAACCCCGTTGCAGACAACTTGTCTAGGTTAGAGAGTGTTCTTGATGACCCACTACCTATTGATGATAGCTTTCCTGATGAACAATTAGCTGTCATCAATGCTTCTCATACTGCTCCATGGTATGCTGATTATGCTAATTACATTGTTGCTAAATTTATACCACCTAGTTTCACATACCAGCAAAAGAAAAAGTTTTTCTATGATTTAAGACATTACTTCTGGGATGACCCACACCTTTATAAAGAAGGAGTAGATGGTGTTATTAGACGTTGTATACCTGAGCATCAACAGGAACAGATCCTACGCGTGTCACTCCGAGGCTTATGGAGGACACCACGCTGGAGATAGAACTGCGCATAAGGTATTGCAATCCGGTTTTTATTGGCCTACTCTCTTCAAGGATGCTCGTAAGTTTGTCTTATCTTGTGACGAATGTCAAAGAATTGGTAATATTAGTAGACGTCAAGAAATGCCTATGAATTATTCACTTGTAATTGAGCCATTCGATGTTTGGGGCTTTGATTACATGGGACCTTTTCCTTCCTCTAATGGGTATACACATATTTTAGTTGCTGTTGATTACATTACTAAGTGGGTAGAAGCTATTCCAACTAGTAGTGCTGATCATTACACTTCTATTAAGATGCTTAAAGAAATTATTTTTCTAAGGTTTGGAGTCCCTAGATATCTAATGACTGATGGTGGTTCACATTTTATTCATGGTGCCTTTCGTAAAATGCTTGCCAAGTATGATGTTAATCATAGAATTGCATCTCCATACCACCCACAGTCTAGTGGTCAAGTAGAATTGAGTAATAGAGAGCTCAAATTAATTTTGCAAAAGACTGTTAATAGATCTAGAAAGAATTGGTCCAAGAAACTTGATGATGCATTATGGGCCTGTAGAACTGCATATAAAAATCCTATGGGCATGTCTCCGTATAAAATGGTTTATGGAAAAGCATGTCACTTACCTCTCGAACTAGAACATAAGGCATATTGGGCTATTAAAGAGCTCAATTATGATTTCAAACTTGCCGGTGAGAACAGGTTATTTGACATAAGCTCACTTGATGAATGGAGAACCCAAGCCTATGAGAATTCCAAGTTGTTTAGAGAAAAAGTTAAAAGATGGCATGACAAAAGGATACAAAAGCGTGAGTTTAATGTAGGTGATTATGTGTTGCTATACAACTCTCATTTAAGATTTTTTGCAGGAAAACTTCTCTCTAAATGGGAAGGTCCTTACGTTATCGAGGAGGTCTATCGTTCCGGTGCCATAAAAATCAACAACTTCGAAGGCACAAATCCGAAAGTGGTGAACGGTCAAAGAATCAAACATTATATCTCAGGTAATCCTATAAATGTTGAAACTAATATTATTGAAACCCGTAACCCCGGAGGAATACATAAGATACACTTTCTAGAACGTTTCAGACTCCGAAAAGGAATAGGTATGTGGTACGGTAAGTAAACTGACTCCAAAACAGTTCTAATGGCAATTTTTCTCCGTTTTGGAATATTTAAGAAAAATAGGAAAATAAGAAGCAGTCCGGGAAGGACACGAGGCTTCCACGAGGGTGGGAGGCGCGCCCTACCCCCTGGGCGCGCCCCCCTACCTCGTGGGCACCTCGTGTGCTCTTTGAACTCCGTATTCTTGCAAGATACTTCTTTCGGTCGGTAAAATTCATTATATAATCTCCCAAAGGTTTGACCACCGTATCACGCAATTATCCTCTGTTCTTGTTTCGAGCTGTCTCTGTAGCAGATTTGGAGCAAGATGTCATCTCAGGATTCCGACGGAGATTGCTATGTCTCACACCTCATTGCTGACCCAAAGACCTATGGGGATCTATCTCCTTGTGGTCGAACTACGGACGAGGAGGAGGATGCTCATTTGATGAGGATCAACGATTCAAGTTCAGAGGAGGAGGATGTCCCTCTACCTCAACCTGGGGATATGCACGTGAAGTTCAAGAAGTCTAGTCTCCCTAAGAGGGCTAAACTATCTAACAATCGATCTATTCCTTCTCGTTTTCGGCAGAAAAGCAAAGGAGATTTATGTGACAAGATCTTGAAGCTGGAGTCGGAGGTCGATGATTTAAAGGAGGAAATTGCTCTCCTCAGTTACAATATGAGGAAGCTGAAAGCACAATTTACATCATCAACAACTCCATCATCACCACCTCCGAAGAAGGAGACATAATCACATGGGTATGGGCACTCCCCTTGGCAACTGCCAAGCTTGGGGGAGGTGCCCCGGTATCGTATCACCATCACACTCCTATCTTTACCGTTTTTCTTAGTTCGATACTTTTAGTAATATCTTGATCTAGTAGAATAAAGTTTTTGGTATGATCTAGTTTTGAGTTTTGCTTTATGATCCCTCTATGTAATCGAGTCCGTGAGTTATATAATAAAGATTAGTGTTGAGTCAAGGGCTTGATTATCTTGCCATGATCTTGAGGGAATAAAAGAAAAGGAAAGAATAAAAAGAAATAAAGAGATCATATTGAGCTTATGGGAAGTAATGACTTCACATATAAAGAGTATGATGAATTAAAAGTTGTTGAGAGTTGACAAACATAGTTTTGGTCATCGTTGCAATTAATAGGAAGTAATAAAGAAAGAGAGGTTTCACATATAAATATACTATCTTGGACATCTTTTATGATTGTGAGCACTCATTAAAATATGACATGCTAAAGAGTTGATGTTGGACAAGGAAGACAACGTAATGGGTTATGTTTTCTTATATCCGAAATAAAGTATATTTTCATGTATCATCCAACATGTTGAGCTTGCCTTTCTCCCTCATGCTAGCCAAATTCTTTGCACCAAGTAGCGATACTACTTGTGCTTCCAAATACCCTTAAACCCAGTTTTGCCATGAGAGTCCACCATATCTACCTATGGATTGAGTAAGATCCTTCAAGTAAGTTGTCATCGGTGCAAGCAATAAAAATTGCTCTCTAAATATGTATGACTTATTAGTGTGGGAGAAAATAAGCTTTATACGATCTTGTGATGTGGAAGAAATAAAAGCGACGGACTGCATAATAAAGGTCCATATCACAAGTGGCAATATAAAGTGACGTTCTTTTGCATTAAGATTTCGTGCATCCAACCATGAAAGCACATGACAACCTCTGCTTCCCTCTGTGAAGGGCCTATCTTTTACTTTTATCTCTTACCCTTATGCAAGAGTCATGGTGATCTTCACCTTTCCTTTTTACATTTTATCCTTTGGCAAGCACCTTGTGTTGGAAAGATCCTGATATATATATATATATATATATATATATATATATATATATATATATATATCCAATTGGATGTAAGTTAGCATGAACTATTATTGTTGACATTACCCTTGAGGTAAAAGGTTGGGAGGCGAAACTATAAGCCCCTATCTTTCTCTGTGTCCGATTAAAACTCCGTAACCACAAGTATTGCGTGAGTGTTAACAATTGTGAAAGACTAAATGATAGTTGAGTATGTGGACTTGCTGAAAAGCTCTTATATTGACTCTTTCTGATGTTATGATAAATTGCAATTGCCTCGATGATTGAGATTATGGTTTGTTGGTTCGCAATGAAGTTTCTGATTCATACTTGACATTGTGAATAGATTATTACTTGAACATAAGAAATCATATGACAATATTCAAATATGTTGCTGTTAAAAGAATGATCATGATGCCCTCATGTCCGTATTTTATATTATCGACACCTCTACCTCTAAACATGTGGACATATTTATCGTTATCGGCTTCCGCTTGAGGACAAGCGAGGTCTAAGCTTGGGGGAGTTGATACGTCCATTTTGCATCATGCTTTTATATCGATATTTATTGCATTATGGGCTGTTATTACACATTATGTCACAATACTTATGCCTATTCTCTCTTATTTTACAAGGTTTACATAAAGAGGGAGAATGCCGACAGCTGGAATTCTGGGCTGGAAAAGGAGCAAATATTAGAGACCTATTTTGCACAACTCCAAAAGTCCTGAAACTCCACAAAATTTATTTTTGGAAATAATAAAAAATACTGAGCAAAGAAAATACCAGAGGGGCCCACACCCTGTCCATGAGGGTGGGGGGTGCGCCCCCTGCCTCGTGGGCCCCCTGGTGGCTCTCCGGTGCCCATCTTCTGCTATATGAAGTCTTTCGTCTGAGAAAAAATCATAAGCAAGCTTACGGGACGAAACTCCGCCGCCACGAGGCAGAACCTTGGCGGAACCAATCTAGGGCTCCGGCAGAGCTGTTCTGCCGGGGAAACTTCACCCCGGGAGGGGGAAATCATCGCCATCGTCATCACCAACGCTCCTCTCATCAGGAGGGGGCCAATCTTCATCAACATCTTCACCAGCACCATCTCCTCTCAAACCCTAGTTCATCTCTTGTATCCAATCTTTGTCCCAAAGCCTCATATTGGTACCTGTAGGTTGCTAGTAGTGTTGATTACTCCTTGTAGTTGATGCTAGTTGGTTTATTTGGTGGAAGATCATATGTTCAGATCCATTATGCATATTAATACCCCTCTGATTATGAACATGAATATGATTTGTGAGTAGTTACGTTTGTTCCCGAGGACATGGGAGAAGTCTTGCTATTAGTAGTCATGTGAATTTGGTATTCGTTCGATATTTTGATGAGATGTATGTTGTCTTCCCTCTAGTGGTGTCATGTGAACGTCGACTACATGACACTTCACCATTGTTTGGGCCTAGAGGAAGGCATTGGGAAGTAATAAGTAGATGATGGGTTGCTAGAGTGACAGAAGCTTAAACCCTAGTTTATGCGTTGCTTCGTAAGGGGCTGATTTGGATCCATATGTTTCATGCTATGGTTAGGTTTACCTTAATACTTCTTTTGTAGTTGCGGATGCTTGCAATAGGAGTTAATCATAAGTGGGATGCTTTTCCAAGTAAGGACAGCACCCAAGCACTGGTCCACCCACATATCAAATTATCAAAGTACCGAACGCAAATCATATGAACGTGATGAAAACTAGCTTGACGATAATTCCCATGTGTCCTCGGGAGCATTTTCCTTCATATAAGAAATTGTCCAGGCTTTTCCTTTGCTACAAAAAGGATTGGGCCATCTTGCTGCACTTTACTTACACTTGTTACTTGTTACTCGTTACAAATTACCTTATCACAAAACTATCTGTTACCGATAATTTCAGTGCTTGCAGAGAATACCTTGCTGAAAACCGCTTATCATTTCCTTCTGCTCCTCGTTGGGTTTGACACTCTTACTTATCGAAAGGACTACGATAGGTCCCCTATACTTTTGGGTCATCACGCGCGCGCGCGCGTGTGTGTGAGAGAGAGAGAGGGAGAGAGAGAGAGAGCGAAATCTCAAAACAAAAGGTGCTCTGTTGGAATCCCATTGTATGTACTCATATGGTTCCGGAACTCGAGTTAACCTTAGGCATATGTGTGAGAGACATTATTATACTTTGAGACATTAGTGGCTGTGGGTGGGCGGAATTAAAGGGGTGGGCGTGTTCGACAGAGAGAGCGTGTGTGTTTCTGTGTGAGAGACTTGTAGGACGGGGTAGAAAGACGAATTCTAACCTTGACGGAGGGAGAGAAATACACGAAGTGCGTGTGTGTGATTCCGATGCCCACAGGGAAATGAGATATGTATGCATGTGAGAGAGATTGCACAATTCATTCACGTATCACTATCTAGCGATCGTGGACGTGCATCGCTTGAACATAAATCAATATCTACTTTGTATCATGGGCAAAGGTACAATATCGATTCAATGCTATAAAGATTGGACACTCACATATCACATTTTTTTCTATTTAAATAAACCTTTTTAGTTGTGCATGCCAAAGTTACAGTGATGTTTCTTCAAACAACCAATGTAGCTATCATGTACATGCACCATTGTTACTCTTGCATTCAAAATCATTAGTCTTGGATGATTTAAGGTTCTATTATGAAGTAATATATGTAATATTCATATATGAATTCAACGGGTACGCAATTTATGAAATGGAGGCTATGTAATCATATGAGGTAACACTTTTAAGTAGCGGACTACAGTATCCATTTCTTTTTGTGCGCCTCTACACTAACACGTCAATGCATTATGTTTAAAGTAAATAACCAATTGCACTAAATTATCTATTTACACGAGAAATACATAGGCTGAGCGTTTGATCCCTTTTTTTGTGAACGCGCCACTACACCCATATGATTGGCCGCGCCCGTGTGAACGTCCAAGTTATTGGCGCATCATCCCGAGTTATTGTCTTTTTTTCTGGGGTGGACTTCACACCAGTTATTAACTGCTGACGCGTGCCCCGTGTACACAGTCTCGCATGACCTTCCCGCTAGCACGGTCCAAAATTAGTTGAAACTGGATACGAACGATCCCGCGGGCGGTAAAATCTCCCGCCTCCTTCTAAAATTTCCGCCACCTTAGTCTTTAGCATGCGAAATTCCCCTTTTGTCCTTAGTGCACGGAGACCAACAGTTACAATACCGCCCTCATCTACATAATAAGTCGGGGCTGCTTTGGTAACTTCTGGTTCCCCCCACTACACGACACCCCCATTTCCTCTCCCCCTCCCGCAAAAACGACTAACTCCACAGCACCAGAGCATCTCACATCACGCCGTCCGTACTTCATCGGCCTTTCTCCCCTCCCCTCTCGAAACCCTAGACTGCTCATCCACCGGCGTACTAGAGCCCATTGACTGCCAGCGGCGTCCACCTCGCCGGATCTGCTTCTGCGGCCGCATCTACCCCTCCCACCTCCCCTAGAAACAAGTAGACTGCTCATCCACCACTGTACCATAGCCCATTCAGTGTCGGCCTTGTCCATGGCGCCGGATCTGCTTCACCGGTACTCTCGTCAACCGCAGTGCATCTGCAGCGGCTCATTCGTACTCCCCACCGGAGACGCTTCGTCCACACCCCAGGAGCCGCCCCACCGACGCCCCGGTCGACGGCCTCTGATCCTCTTCGCCGACACCATCCTCAACCCTACCGGAGCCGCTTCGCCGACACCATCGTCAACCCCACCGGAGTAGCTTCGCCTATACCATTTTCAACACTACCAGGGCCGCTTTGCCAACTCACAAGTCCACGGCCTCAGATCCGCTTCCTCGCACCCTCATCCAACCTACCGGAGCAGCTTCTGACGCCCCATCCACGGCCGCATATCTGCATCATCGACACCATCCTTAACCCAACCACCGGAGCAGCTTCACCTACGCCCTCGTCCACGGCCACAGATCCGCTTCGCCCAGACCGTAGTCCACCCTACCGGAGCCGCTCCACAAACACCCTACTCGACGGTTCTAGATCTCCTTACTGGACCCCGACAGCCAGCTGCAGCGTCATCACCCTTGATGTTTCTAACCTGATTCCCACCGTCTGGCAAGATGCCAAGCACCCGCCACGGCCTAGGTACTTGTCACCTTTAAACCCGTCCAGCATCACCTGCCCGATGTACTTCAAATATGCTAATAGGTTGCTGTTACCTGTTATGCAGCTGGCAAAAACTACAAGGATGATGTTTCTTCTAGATCTAACAACTTGGCCAACCAAGATCTTGGACCGAGGCATTGCTATGATCTTGTAAGCGTGTCTCTCTCTCTTGTATTGTTTTGTGCCTGCCAGCGTGCTTTGCTAGGATTTTCGACCAGTAATCCCTTTGTGCAGACAATGATTTCTACTACTGGCTGCTAAATTAGATATGTAGATGTCATACATGATACTACCTCGTACCTCCGTTCCTAAATATAAGTCTTTCTAGAGATTCCACTATAGGCTACATATGGAGCAAAATGAGTGAATCTACACTCGAAAATGCATCTATATACATCTGTATGTGGTCCATACTGGAATCTCTACATAGACATACATTTAGGAACAGAGGCAGTACATTACACAAAATCGTAGGTGGCATGTAGGAATTCCAGTACACTACATTAGGCTCCCTTAGAGTGCCTGCTAGTCCAGCACATAGAGTCATGGCTAGTTTATGCTACGCACACAATCATTAATTGGTGGTTTAAATATGCGCAAGGGATATGCAATGTATTATCATGTAGAGATGTCTGAAATTAGCCGTGTCCACTTGCAGATAGGGTTACACAATGAAAAAGTACAAGATGTATGTGGCAATTTCATGGAACATCGCAAAAAAAGGAGAGCCAGCGGTGAGCCTATACAGTGTGCTATGGTACATCACTCCTCCATTGCAATCATCGTGACATGTTATTTGTATGTCAGTTCTATTGGCCAAGTTTCTTAGGGACAGTTATTACAAGTTATCCTAAGAAAATAAGCACCTGTGAATATAAGCTCCATGTAATAAGCCAACCAGTTCTTTTCATTGTGTTTTCAGCTTATCTTTGGTATGATCAGTGAAAAGTCTAGATTGCATTATATTTTTCATTTTGTCGCCCATATGAAAATTAATTTGACTTGCAAACATCACAAATTGAACCCAGTGCAGTAATTAATATGATAGGAAAACAAACCATCACTATTTGCTCAAAATGCAAATACAAAGATACCATCTACTTGGCACAGTCTACTTTGGTCAATGTTTTCCATAGAGATCCCATTGCCTAATTTAAACAAAAACGCATGACCCACATTTAAATGAAGAACAATTATTGATTGAAATTCGATGGTCCAAGTGGCTGGTTATTATCATATAGCAGCACCACCTGAAAGCATCATATAGCAGCAGCAGCAGCTCATAGCAACTCATCATACAACAGCAGCAGCAGTGTGCAATTCATCATATACCACCAGCAGCTTATAGCAATTCATCATATAGCAGCAGCAGGAGCAACTCATAGCAATTCATCATATAATAGCAGCAGGAGCAGCTCATAGCAATTCATCATATAGCAGCAGCAGGAGCAGCTCATAGGAATTCATCATATAGCATGAGCAGGAGCAGCTCATAGCAATTCATCATACAGCAGCAGCAGGAGCAGCTTATAGCAACTCATCATATAGCAGCAGCAGCTCATAGCAATTCATCATATAGCAGCAGGAAGAGCTCATAGCAATTCATCATATAGCAGCAGCAACAACTCATAGCAATTCATCATATAGCAGCAGCAGGAGCAGCTCATAGCAATGTATCATATAGCAGCAGCAGAAGCAACTCATAGCAATTCATCGTATAGTGGATCAGAATGAAAATTTGGCAAAAAATCAGAGGAGATCCTCACCTTGTTGGATGAGCTCATCCTTCAACAGCACCTCAAGGCCATGGCCTGGGAGGTGGGGAGGGGGAATAAGGTGCCTTCTACCGCAGTGTGGCATCAACCGTAGTTGTGCACCGCCTGCCGGAGTAGTGCGTTGGACGAACCACAGTGGAGCAGCTGCTGGAGACCATGAGAATGAGGGGCGGCACCAGAGGGAGGAGCAACCATGGAGATTTGCCCCTACCCGCCGGCCATGTAGCCTAGCTGGACAGAGCATCGTCGAGGACCAGGCCAGATGGGACCAGTGGCGACGGCTTGCTGGAGGAACCCTAGTGCTGCAGGCAGGGGATCGAGGTAGAGGGAAAGGGGAGAGGAGATGCAAGCGGGCAGGGCAATGAACGCTTGCGTGTTTGTTTTTACTTGAGGGTGAGGTGTGACGCGGGCGTCACCAGTTGCATTTTGAGTGTAATATAGGCAGACAACAGAGTCATTTCACTATTCCCCTTCCCTTCAATTTTTAGTGAGGTTCTACCCGAAACACCCCCCTCCAAAGCAAAATTAGTTAAGCCCAAGCCCATAACTCAAAAATGACTTCTTTACATCTTTTATGGCTTATTTTGACAATAAGCCCTGAAAAGGCGGAATAGAACTGGCCCTTAACCTGCAATTCAATTGTGCGTGCAATGATGAATCACTCCTGCCTACTATAGTGTACATTTAGGCATCATCATACATGGCATAACCTAATACATGTGCATTCCATTGTAGAATCTGGAATATGCAATGTTTATGTTAGTTCATACATTGCACATGATGTTCAAATGCCCCTTAAATCTGGTCAGTCAAGTGATGGTCTTTAAGCGTCCTTCTTTGCTTCTTTTCTTGATATGTAAGATTTCCTCACACATCTATTCAATTGCTTGTTTGCATCAGCCAGCCATACCAGGACTGTTTGCTTTGATTACTTGCTGTTCTTGACCTAACACTCTAACAGAGCTTGTCAACGATTTAAACACTAAGGGCTGCTGTAGTGGGGCCTTTTCTAACTCATAGGTGACATAAAGGTTTGGCTGTACACTAAAGTAGGCTCTCCAAGAGTACCTGGAGATCCAGTTCGAAGATATGCCTAGTTTTTACATAGTGCAGACATAGTAAATGCTCATTTCATTGTGTGCAAGTGCAAGAGATGCGGCATATTTCATTATGTGGTGTTGTTTTGTTATAATCTCATCCTTTTGTGTTCACAGACTGGAAAGTATGCATATTTATCTTCCAAGGAGACAAGTAACTAGTTTGTGTCACCTTGCAGAGGGGGTGCAATGAAGATAAGATTGATGATTTCCAAGTACAAGATGTTAGGAAGGAGCCTTGCAAGAGAAGTAGGAGCTGCGCTGAGCCTCTTCAACCTGTTAAGGTAAGTCACTGTATCCAACTCAACAGTTCAATTCCTTGTTTGTTTCAAGCATAGTTAATTTGCTCTTTTCAATTGCTTTATTTGTCCTCAGTTAATGAGATGCCCAAAGAATGATGCCTGATGTTGGGTACTTGTATAACTATTAGTTGACATAATTAAAGGCCTTACCATTAATTACTCTGCCGAAGGGTGCCTGAAGCTTGAAGTCTATTAACCAACTATTATTGAATGAGGCTCACAATCTAGTTTATACTAGGCTAATGATTGCATAGTTTTGCTTGCTATAGTATGTTTGTATGAAATCCTCTGCTGTTCATTATGCTCCCTAAGACTTTAATTGAGCTACAGAATGGCCAACTGCTTGCTTACTTCTACGAAACGTGATGTCTAAATTTGTAACTTGTCTGTGTTTTGGATTGGGCCCCAACATCATGCTCCTCTGGTGAGCTAAGAGAGATTTCTGTATGCAGGCTGCACAGACTACCTTTTTTATAATTTTTAAAATATCACCTGCTTATGCTTCATGACGTGTAACATTATTGTTAGTCCTATTTTGCCATGTACAAAATAGTCTATCTTGCTCGCTTCACTGTTGTAACTATATTTTTGCCCTAGTCATGTGTACTTACAGAAACATTTCAGGATGAAGTGACATCAACACAAAGATCTGCGAGCAGTGCGGCATGGCCATTACCGAATGATTATGGATTGGAATTGGAATGTGCTGATGTTCTCGAGCATCAACTAGAGGTGGCAAGACAACGTGTACATGATTCTGAACGTACAATCAACAAGTTGAGACTGGACATGTAGGTATTAGATGCAGGAGTCAAAAAAATGAAACAAGATACTGAGGTAACAACGAAGGAATTGGAAATTTTGCAGACTAAAATTTGTGCTATCTAAATCCGGCCAATCCTATTTTCTGAAGAGATTATAGTTCAAATGGTAAGTTATGTTGATGCGCGTCCATGATGTATGAGTTGTATTTGCCCAGTGTATGTAATTTGCTATTTGTGTATGATTTATTATCACTGGTGCCAAACCATAATGCCCAGTGGGTATAATCGGATGTAATTTCTTTATTGTATAGTGTAGGATTATTCTACGTTTCTATGCCTTAGTCTCTTCATTGTATAGTGTATGTTTTTTAGAGGTGATAGTATAGAGTAGGATAATTCTTTGAAGATGCTATATCGTTCAAACGGGGGCCAACTCGCCCAAACGTTGTAGTGACCATGGCCCTCCACAGGCCATACGATCCATGGGCCATCTACGCGACAGACGATCCATGGCCTTCTATGGCCGTCGGATTCGTGGGCCTTCTATCGGCTGTCGGATCCATGGGCCTTCTATGGGCCAGCGGATCCATGGGCCTTATATGGGCCGTCAGATCAATGGGCCTTCTATGGGCCATCGGGTCAATGGGCCTTCTACGTCCCGTAGGATCCATGGGCCTTCTACGGGCCGTCTCATCTATGGGCCTTGTACGGGCCGTATAAGGGGCTGTAAACGGGCTAGAGTGGAAATCGTACGTTTTATGGGCTGACCATAACGGGCTGTTAATAGGCCGTATTTGATGATGCTATGAAAATGGCCCAACAGATTAACGGGCCACAAACGGGCCTACTGTATCCACGGGCTGAATTTGGCCCACAAGCAGAAAAGGCCAGTAACGGGCCGTAAGTAACCGAATGCTGGAAATGAGCCCAAGAATAAATGGGCCCTCAGAAGGCCGAAAGGTAACACGGGCTGGAAACGACCCAATGGAATAATGGGCCGCTAATGGGTATAAAGCGATACACTCTTCATTACGGGCTGATTTCACCACGGGCCATTAATGGGCCAAGAGTTACAAAGGGACTCATATGGGCCGAAATACGTCATGGGCCATACATGGGCCAGAAGTTAAAACAGGCTGGAATTATATTGGACGGCCCAGATGACGCTACTGGGCCTAATTCGGATAGGCCGTAAACGGGCCCTGGGTTAGTAGGCTGTAAATGGGCTATATGCGAACATGCCGTTAACAGGCTTGCCGTGGGCCGACCCCCCACCTTTTGACCAAGTCAAACGGGCTGGCCTTTTCACAGGAATGGGCCTCTGTTGGGCCATGCCACGTGTCGACGTATCATAGGCGCTTTGGGTCCAATGAGTGGATGACATCTGTCCCAACGATGAGCCGACACGTGTTTCCTCGAGCCAATGATGATTTTTCACGTGGAAAATCCACATTGGGCAGGGCTGTTAACGGGTTATCGGATCCAAAACCAGACCCGATAGCTTTACATCGTTCCGTTACGGTGGATGCCATGTGTCGGGCACCCTTGATGAAAGCACTTCTGTGACGCGCGATTTATCGTGATGGAAGTGGACACTTCCGTGATGATAATTTTGGTAATGTCATGGAACACTTCTACGACAGCATAGGTATGACTATCTTGATTCTGTCATAAATTTGTCATGGATGTACATGCATGACAGAAAACGTGACCTACTGTGACAAACACGTATCATCACGGAAGTGTATTTTTTTGTAGTGTGTAGTGGATGTTCCTCCATCATGTGTGGTTCATTCTCATGGTTCCAGCTGTTGGTGAAACCACTTACGTTTGCAAGAGGAATTGTAGACTTCACAAACAAATTTGTCTTTCAGTCTGTACTGAATGTTGGCCAAGAGAAGCATCCATGTTAGTAGGAAGAACAGATGTTTTTTCTAGATCTTTGCTTTTGGAGCTACATATTTGTATATGATCTATGAATCATTGAGATACATTAACATGTTGATCTTATGTATGGGAATCATACTAGTTGGTTTTAGTTGCGACGCAAGATCCGAAGTGGCTGATCTTTGCTTTTGGAGCTACATATTTGTATATGATCCGTGAATCATTGAGATGCATTAACAGTTCCTTATTTCTATTCGCTTAGTGTTTACAAGTTACTGACTGATCACTAGCTAGCCTACTAATGCGCTCCTGGCAGTTTTAGTTGCGACGCAAGATCCGAAGTGGCAGTTTTTTGAATAAAAATGCCTACCTCTGAAGGAACTGACAAGCTGCTCTAAAGAAAATGTCACGCGAATCTGAAGAAACTGCCAGCGAAAACGTTCGCAAATGCCTTATCTCCCAGCTAAAGTTCATCAACTAATGCCCTCGGCTGCGACTCGTTGCATGCTGCTCCGCGTACTGGCTATGAGGGATTCTGAGTGCCTGCATGCAGCCGTCCATAATTAAGGCAGCTAACTGATGCGAAAAAGATGCGCTTTAATTGTTGTGGGCCTTTTAAATCCGTGGAATCATTATTGACAAGGAGGGAGATGATTCGAGTGCACTCGTTTGACCGTCATGCCGGCGTGCGACCCAGCACGGATGGGACGGGACGGCACAGTCATAATTTCAGTTTCTCTAGTTTTCCACGGCAAGCTGGTGCGCTAAGCCATGCCTGCTTATGCATTGAATTCCGATGACCGTCGCGCTACCTTCCGCCTATAAGTACTGTTTCCCGGCCTTCTTCGGTGGCACCGTGACCCAACTCGCCCTATCCTCATAAGCCCCCACCGGCCCGATGTCGCTCGCCACTTATCCTCGCTCTCGCCATGTCCGCCATGCCCCCGCCCGTCCGCGATAGGCGAGGCCGGATGCGGTCACCGTTGGAACTAGTGTTCGGTTTTTCACCGGAAGGCAGACGGAGGGAGGAGGCATTCTATCGGTCTTTAGATGGCAATGCGGAGATCGAGGACTTGTTGGAGCGCGACCGCCTGGCGGAGGAGCAGGAGTTGTTGGAGCGCGAGCGCTTGGCGGAGGAGCAGCGTATCACCGATTTGCGCCGCCAGCGGGACATGGAGTAGCAGCGCACCGATGCCCTGAGTCGCGAGCAGAGCGCCCGCACCTGGGCCGACTACGTGGAGGCCGGCGCCCGGCAAATAGCCCTGGAGGCTGTCGGGAACGCACACGTTCGCGACGCCGATTTTTACTACCATCTCGTCAAGTGAGTTTCCCGCTTAGAAGCCGAAGCTTCGGTGGACCACGCCGGCATGGAAAGGGCCAACGCGCGTGAGCAACGCGCCCTATCGCACGTCTGGCAAGTCCGAGACGAGAAGGAGGACGCCGGCGCCGGCGTTTAGCGTGTACCGCAGATGGCGGCCGGCATCGTCTAGTTAGCTAAGGGTAAGTTAGTACTTGTACGCTACTAGAGTATTAGTGGGAGTAGATAGTTAACTTGGCTATGATGGTTGTCAACGTGGAAGTTCAGTACTCTATATGTGGATCAGACCTGCTACTTTTCTCTGAATGTTGAACTTTCCGTTTGAACGTATGGAATGGGTTGTTATTTTTTTAAATGGGCTGTATTGGTCCTCCATGGGTTTAGAGGCTGACTTGTGGGCCTACCAAGTTGACGCGTACACAATCAGGAGATGATTGTACGTGGAGAGGATGACAGCAGGGACTTGCCAAGGTCATGGCAGTACGCAAGCAAGTGTCTCCTTATTTCAAGCCAATAAAAAAATGGCTCCTCCTAATGGATTTCTGACATCTGGGTCCCATGCCATTGTCAACGTAGTCAATAAACGAGAGAATTGCACAATGAGCGGCTGACACCAGGGACCCAGCAGCTCGCCCAGTTATTTTTGTTTTGGGTTAATTTGATAAATGCCACTCCAAATATGGCGTTTCCAAGAAATGCCACTGCAATTTCCAAACTTTGAAAAATGCCATTTCATGTCATTTCTAGTGGCATTTTTCGAAGTCTGGAGTGGCGTTTTTCAAAGTTTGCAAATTGCAGTGGCGTTTTCCAAAGTTTGCAAAAATTGCAGTGGCATTTTTCAAAGTTTGGAAATTGCAGTGGCATTTTTCAAAGTTTGGAAATTGCAGTGGCATTTTTATGAATCGCCATAATTGGAGTGGCATTTATCTAATTTGTTTTTGAGACGGAAGCAGGGTGTCAACTGGGCTGTGCGGGGCACTCTGGCCTGTCTAGACAGCCTTCTCTTTTATGTTTACCACAGACCAGCCCAGTAGTTTTTTTTTCTTTCTAAAAATGGCTAGCCCAGTTTTTTTGTGATTTGCCAAGTAAGTCGTTTTGTCAGGCCTGTTGGGCTGCAAATCTTTCAAGACGAGAAGAGCTTCATTCGGCTGGCCAAGAAAATGGCCTATCAGTAATGAGAAATAGGCTGTAAATTTAAAACACATCAAACCGGCAATTAGTTTCAAATTTCTTTTTTTCATTTTGAGATTTTAAATTGCATTGATTTTTATGCGTGGACAATTTGTTGGATTTTATATTGATATACATTTATTTTTAAAATCAGTTTGAATGTGACTCGAAATTTCGGGATTAAAAACAGTTCGGACCGCACCGAAATATGCAAAATTTCGTATAATTTTTTAACCGTGGCCATAATATGGGCTTTAATGCTAACAAAAAGAATATGGGCTCCAAAAAAAACCTTAAGAATTAGCAAATGGGCTGTAAATTATTAGAAATAATGGCAGATGGGCTGTATGCTGTTTTCCACATATTTGAGGCTTTCCTAAAAAAAGGTTGATGCACAAGCAGTGACTGTTGGATGTCCATCCAACGGCCGTCGTGCTTCTTCAATCTCTGCTCTTCCTGCTCCAGCCGCTCAAACAAGCGCCGGCGGGACTGCCTGCTCCCTCCTCCCAGCAGCCGGCTGTGCTGCCGCGCAGGCCTCACCGCCCCACCGTACTCCCATCGCTGGCCTAGCCATCCCTCTACTCACCCACACCAGTTGTTATTCTCCGGCGACGGCAGACGAACCAGTAAACCCTCGTACAGTCGTACTCCCCTCTGCGTGGGAAACAACTGTCGAGTCTTCCCTGGCTCCTTGTCGTTCCCTTCCTAGGCCTCGCCGTCGTCCATCGCCCTGGTGCTCTCGGCGTGGCCTGGTCAACGTGGTCAACGACGGACATGCATCTGAAGTGGACTGTACGTGGAGAGGCTGACAGCTGGGTCCACGGCCGCATGCAAGGAAATGCCTCCTTATTACGTGCAAAATAATGATTCCTCCACCTAACATCTGGGACCCACCGAAAGGGCCTCTGTATTTCGCGAAATAAATGTTACCGTCGCTGACAGCTCCGACCCACCAGCTATATCTTCGCACGCAAGGAAGTGCCTCCTTATTACGCACGAAAAAATGAATACTCCCCCTGCTAGCTGGGACCCCGTATAGTGGGAGGCTGACTTGTGGGCCTACTAAGTTGACGGGGACGGAGGGCTTTGTCAACTTAGTCAATATGCACGATTCTAGCTCCAGTGACCGTACGATGTCTATCGTGGTTTTGTCACGGCAAATGTCCTAGTGTGAGGACTTAGTCGTGGAGCCATCACAACGTAGTTAGCTTAAAGGGGTTAAAGCGGGACAAAGGACGCAAGGAGTTTATACTGGTTCGGCCCCTTGCGGTGAAGGTAAAAGCCTAATCCAGTTGAGGTGGAATTGCTAGGGTTTCGATGACCGGGGAGCGAATACGCTTTACCTGGCTCTCGACCTGTTGTTTCTTGTCCCTAAACCGTCGCCGGGTTGTCCCTTTATATACACAGGTTGACGCCCGACAGTTTACAGAATCCCGGCCGGCTCATAAACGTGTCCGGCTCGGTTTCTACCCTTTCCTATCTTACAACACAAGTTACACATCATATGGCGGTTTATACTTACGGGCCCTAATCCGCCTTTGGGCCTTGGGCCTTCGTGTTAGATCTCTTCCGTAAAGCGCCAGTCTTCGTGGGCTTCAATATGAATAACTTACAATGAGTATAACCTGGCCCCTCCTGGGCGGTTTATGCTTAGTAGTTATATCCCCAATATTAGGCCCCAGATTGATTTGAACTTGTTCATGTCAATCTTCAGTACTTAGGAGAATTCCTTTGTCAACACCTTCGTGAAAATCTTGTAACTCGCCGTGACGTCATCTTCAAAGATCATGATAATCCGCCATGACGTCATCTGCCATTAACTTGATATAGAACCCAAATCTTTTAATACTTCTCCTTTAATGAATCTTCGAAAATCGAGGCGTCTGTATATCTACAGATCCATTTTTCGACCTCCTCGATTCCCGCGCCTGCCACTTATCCATTCTCCTTATAAATAGGACCAGGGGTCATTTTTACTTTCCCCCCTCGTGCCTCTTCACTTCAACTTCTTCCTCGCGTCGACCTAGCGCTCAAGCTCAGCCGCCGCTGCCAAGTCTTCGTCCTCGACCTCAACTCCGGCCGCTGCATCACCCTGATCGTACTAGAGAATCGCGGCGCCACTCCACTGTTCGTTTAGCATCAGTAAGTCTTCTGTCTTTCCGCCATAGATCCGCTATTAGGGTTTCAGTGTTCATCGGTGTTCGTCGGTGTTCATTGCTGCGAAATAGCTCTTGACTCAAACCTTGACTTTTACCCCGTACAAAAATACCCGTAGCCCTTCTTTCCATTAGTGCATCTCATTTAAGTAGAAAATCCCATCTGGATCCTTCAACTGTTCAAGTACCAGAATATTTAACCCTGAATATTTTTCCATTTTCTGACGTGTGGTAGATCCAGATTTGTAATACCAACTTGTGAAACCTGTTTTTCAATCACTTAATTATTTCAGATCTGTACCTTCAATACTAATGTAGGCAGTTTAACTTTTAGAGAATGATAACCCGCCAGGTACCATTAGTCCCCTCATAAACCGCCAATCGCTTGTCATCATAATTCTGATAACATCACCCTCCGGTTTAACAATCCTGCGTGCTTTAACAACTGTCTCTTAACCTGTAACACTTTATGCTTGCCAATCATGAATCTTAAACCGGCACAAACCTTCCTTCAGGTTGTTGAACAAATGGCCAAGTCTTTTTATGCTTGCAACTGGGTTCCTTCCCGGGTTACTGAAGAACAACTGAACGGGTGCGTTGCAACCGGCGCTTTAGCAAAGAAGGAAGTTATCCACTGGAGAGCCCCTGGTCCAGAAAATCCTCCCGAGCCCAAGGATGGAGAAGTAATTGTGTTCGTTGACCATCTGGGTCGAGGGTTTAGCCCTCCCGGATCAAAAAAATTCCGTGATGTGCTTGCTAGCTTCCAACTCCGCCCTCAAGATATTGGACCTAACTCCGTGTCCAATATTTGTAATTTTCAAGTGTTTTGCGAGGCTTATTTGCAAGAAGAACCCACCGTTGAGCTGTTCAGAGACTTCTTCTATTTAAACCGCCGGACTGAATTTATTGACGGGCCCAATACTGAACTTGGCGGGGTTTCAATTCAAAAAAGGAAAGATGTCAGCTTCCCTCACGCCAAACATCATAGTCACCCCAAAGACTGGAATCAGACTTGGTTCTATTGCCGAGATACGTCTCCAGCTGACGAGAATCCTCTGTCGGGTTATCGCGCTCACCGGCTTACCAATGCACATCCATTTCCCCAATGACTTAGTGCCAAGGAACGAGCCAAGTATGCACCACATCTTTCAAAGCTTCGAGCCTTTATTGCGAACGGTTTAACAGGCATTGACTTTGTTCGTTGCTGGATATCCTGGAGCATTCTGCCTTTAAGCCGTCGCCCCGGTTTAATGTGTGAGTACACAGGGGACTTGAAAGATCCTCAACGGCATATCAACATTCAGCTAACTGAGGCTGAAATTACAGAAGCTGTTAAAAAGATACTGGATGAACCGGTGGCTGTCTGTAGCAAAACAGGACTTAGTCCCTTCTGCGTTTCCAATGAACCGCCAGCTATAAGAATTATATAACTCTTGTTTTAATCCGGTCCTTTTAAATATTCCCTTATAACTTTGTCAATCTTTGTCAGGGTGATGACCCATTCTGGAAGAAGAAGCCACAGGACAAACCGGCTAAGACACCTCGCCCCAAGATTAAGGTTATCAAAAAACCTGCCAAGAAGAAAACTACCGAGTCCACTGATTTGAACATTGACGAAGATCTTGATAATCCGGAATCAGAGGTAGAACTTGATTCTCTTGGCTCCTTTTTCATACACCTCATTGACAATGACTATTATCAGGATGACGCTGAAGCTAGCCATGCTGACGATGTAGAGGTAATTATTCTTTCCTCCGGTTCATATCCTGTGCCAACATGGAAAACCCGTCAAGCAAACCGGAAAGTAAGATTTTTTCAGCCCCTAGCTCACTTGGATCCAAACTTTCTTTTGAAGAAGTAGCAACACGAAGCTCGCCGCACAACCCGACATAGTGGCCAGGTGGTCACTTCATCCGGTTTACTGAACACGCCGGTTCGTAAACGCCGCCCAGAGGTTTCACATATTCCTGACACATCTTATCCCAAGGCAGGTTATTTCCGACAACCTCTTAATCCGTCTGACTCAAATTATCAGGGAACATCTCATTCATCTTCTAGCGAGTCAACAGGGACACAACTTCCACCGCTGAAAACTGTTCATGGGTAAGTATATTAAACTAATCCTTTATACCTTGCGCTTGCTTATCATGCTAACCTTTATGTTCATTCCTTTCAGAGCCAAGGCCAGACCCAGCAAAAAGGCCAAATTGAATAAACCGGTTGATGATAATACAGCCACTGAACCGGAGAAAACTCCAGAACCGGAGGACAGAAATGCTAACGCTATTCTCGATGATCCGCCACCGCAAAATCATGACTTGGCGGCTGAACAAAGGGAAGTTGATCTTGAAGAAGGCCATGTTGATAAACCGGCAAGCCCAGTCGGAGCTGCTGATAAACCGCCAAGCCCACTCAAAGCTGCTGATGACAACACAGATGATATTATGATTACCGACGTCGGCCACACCAGCCCTGGCAATCCTATCGCTTTATCAAAGCATAGTGCCAAGGAAGAACTTTCTGCTATGGACAAGGGCAAGTGGAAAACTGATTTGCCAAGCTATGCCCACCTCAACGCCCAAGACATTCATTCTGGATTTTTAAACCGCCTGTACACAAGCCGCGACTATGAAGCCGGTTTAGTGAGCATGATGAAGGAGCGATATGAGGTAAATGCTGTTAACTCTGCATAACTATTCTTCCTTTATATCCAATTTATAATATCAACTCCAGTAGCCCCCAAGGGCCGGTTTATCATGTCCATATAAACCGGGACTTTGTAATACTTCAACCTTGCCTACCTAGCCCCCAAGGGACGGTTTATCTTTTAAAGATGAACCGGGACTTTAGCCTATAAGGTGCGAACTCTTGTTGAACATTTTTGTAAACCAATTGACCACCAAGCTGATTGATAGAATAACATCCTTAGTGTTAACTTGAGCAAATATGCATTAGCCCCCAAGTGCCAAGAATAATACTTGTATTGAGCTTGGGACTTATAAAAACTTTTTGATCAAAAGCAAACAGGCATTAGCCCCCAAGTGCCAAGTGCAGAACTTGATATGTGCTTGGGACTTCAAATATATGCTGCGACCTCATAATTTATACATTACTTGCAGGCTGGTCTTAGCAAGAAAGAATCCCAAATCGCCGACCTTCATGAAAATATTAAGTCCCAACAATCAGAGACTTCCAAGGATAAAGAAGGGCTGACCAACGCTTTAACAGCCATGGAGAAACTGAAGGAAAGATTCAAGAAGGAACGGGCAGACTGGGACATAGAGAAAACCACACTGCAAAAGAGGGCTGAGGATGCAGAAGCAGCCCTTAATCCGGTGGTAGAAGAGCTGACTGGCTTGAAGCGGCAAATAAGTGCCATGACCACTACTGTGTTTGGTAAGTATCCTTATTATACATTTTTAACATGTACTGTCCCATAAACTACCGGTTTGCCGACGTTCGTAACGATGCAGGATCTCGCATTACCAATCTGGGCTCTGATATGCAGAAGAAATTGAAGGCTGCCTATACTCTTATAGAGCAATTATATACCGGCGCGCAACGGATCATGTGTACCGCTTCTCATAACAAGCCGCCCCAACTTTAATCAAGGGGACATTGGAAAGGCTGTCAATGTTACCTGCCCGGTTTGAAGAATTGAAGAAATCGGCTGCCAGGGCAGGTGCTCTTACTGCATTAACCCGGGCCAAAGCATGGATACCTGATCTTGATCCGGCCGATATCGGAAACGGCTATCCAAGCATAAAGGCGGACGATTCAGACTTTGATAATGACGACCTCCGAGCCATAACAAGGGAAATGCTTCCACTAGCTAGCAAATTGGCTGAAGAAACTGATCTTTCACACTATCAGTCGATTTATGATGCCAACAACAAACGGGTTACTGCACCAACTTATGATGCACAAAATCTTATCCCGCCAATCCGTAAGCACACCTATGCCCCTGATGTTGAACCCTCCACACTTATAAGTGATGAAGCTGTATTACAAGCCCTAACTGGGATCGATTGGGCAACCATTGACTTCCAGCCACTCGGTGGAGAGCAGGTGGATGAACCGGCGCAGGATGATCCACAGCCGTCAAGTCAGCTTGGCGAAGAGTCATGAACCGGAAGCCGGTTTAGCTTTCTGCATACTGCAACACTTGTTGAAAACAATTATCCTTTTAGGCATCAAAGCGCCTTGTAATAGGCTAGTTTAAACGCTTGGTCTGCTATGCCATCGTGCATATTCACTTTCCATGACACTATTAATCCGCCATGATTAAGATATGCTATGTCTGCTTATAATCCTTAGCAGTTTATTCAATCTGTTCCTGCATACAACAAGTTGAAAGTGCCTGGCGGTTTACCGCCGGACGGGTCATAATGCCCAACATAAAGCCAGGGTTTATAACCAAGGCTGTACTTAAGAATACTCAAATATGACATATATCATACGTGTGATATTGAATCACGTCGTTGGTTTACCAACTTATTGTAGTAAGGGTGATAACCCAAACCTTGAGTACTGATAACTCCTCCTATGTTTGCCGGTTTATAACAAAATCGGAACGGATTTAATAAGCACCGGATTATCCTTATATCATACTGGCGACTTGTAGTCGAAAACCAGACTGGGTCAATAAACACCGGATTGTAGCTGATCGTATGCTGACGACTTATAGTCAAAAGCCAAGCCGGGTCAATAAACACTGGATTAGTATAATCTTCCTCAAAATAAACCTCAAAAAGAAAGATCTCAAAAGAAAACATGCAAGAAACGAGGCTTTTCATGGGCTGCCAGGCCCAAAACGAGGCTTTTCATGGGCTGCCAGGCCACTGAGTTAAACCATTTTACAAACCTTATAAGATGGACCTCACACTAACCAATCATCATTTTAACTAAGACAAGTTCAGGGTCTATATAAGATTGACTTGTCAAACGTTCGACGGGTCTTACCAGGATTACCTGGGCAGAGTGACTTACTTAAAAAGGCAGGATAACCCAGGGTTTTAGGTGAATACACCTGGCTTCCATGCCTGGCTTTTATAGCCTATTACAAGGTTATAGACTCTGTGTTCTTTTAGAACAAAAGAGCCCCCAAGCAATATTTTGAGCTGTGCTCAATGGGCGCCTATGTTTGAGTTGTGCTTTGCAACAGACTCTCTTTGGCCCCTTTTGACTTTGGGTATCAAGCCCCCAAGTTTTTTTATGTGGCCTATAAGCCGGATCGATGGGTAATCAGAACTCCGCTTTATAAACAGAAGCCCCCATGTAACCAAAAACTTTGAAGGGAGAACGGCAGAGGCCCCGCTTTAGCAGGGATGCCGGTTTATTATATTGATCATAATATATACATTGTCAAGAATATGTACATAAGAGGAGCCTATGGCTCAGGTGTAGTAAGGCCGAAGATGAGCGATATTCCACGGCCGGTGGGTCTCCTCCTCCGATTTACGTGAGTCTTCGTGCTCTCGAACATCGATAAGGTATTATGACCCATTGTGCAGATTCTTGCTGACCACAAAGGGTCCTTCCCAAGGCGGGGATAATTTGTGCATATCAGTCTGATCTTGGATGAGCCAGAGTACCAGATCGCCTTCTTGAAAAGTTCTGGTTCTAACCCGGTGGCTGTGATAACGACGCAGATCTTGCTGGTAAATCGCCGAACGAGCCGCTGCAATATCACGCTCCTCATCTAACAGGTCAAGTGCTTCCCGACGTGTCTTATCATTGTCAGCTTCAACATAAGCCGCCACACGAGGCGAGTCATGACGGATGTCACTAGGAAGAACCGCTTCTGCTCCGTAAACCATGAAAAAGGGTGTGTAACCCGTAGACCTATTAGGTGTGGTATTCATACTCCATAACATAGAAGGTAACTCCTCCACCCAACAACCCGGCATCCTCTGTAAAGGAACCATAAGCCCGGGCTTGATGCCTCTTAGGATCACTTGATTGGCTCTCTCCACTTGACCGTTAGATTGGGGGTGAGCCACTGATGATACGTCAAGCCGGATGTGCTCACGTTGACAAAATTCTTTCATAGCACCCTTGGACAGATTAGTGCCATTATCAGTTATGATGTTGTGTGGAAAACCAAACCGTAAAATCACCTTCTTGATGAATTGAACCGCCGTGGCCGCATAACACTTACTGACTGGCTCTGCCTCCACCCACTTAGTGAACTTATCAACCGCCACCAAAAGGTGGGTCTTCTTATCTTTGGACCTCTTAAAGGGTCCAACCATATCCAGCCCCTAAGTTGCAAATGGCCAAGTGATTGGAATCATCCACAATTCCTGAGCCAGAACATGAGCACGGCATGAAAACTTCTGACAACCATCACACTTTTTGACCAAGTCTTCAGCATCAGCATGAGCCGTCAGCCAATACAAGCCGTGACGGAAAGCCTTGGCTAGCAGGGACTTTGAACCGGCGTGGTGACCACAATCTCCTTCGTGGATCTCACGCAAAATCTCACAGCCTTCGTTAGGAGATACGCAACGCTGAAACGCCCCTGTTACACTGCAATGATGCAATTCTCCGTTGATAATGGTCATTGACTTGGATCGCCGGACTATCTTCCTGGCCAAAGTTTCATCCTCAGGTAACTCGCCCCGGTTCATATACGCCAAATATGGGACTGTCCAATCTAGGATAACATGAAGAGCCGCCACGAACTGAGCCTCCGAGGTCAGGAATAGCCAAATCCTCCTCTGTAGGTAGCTTGACCGACGGGTTATGCAAGACATCCAGAAAAACAATCGGCGGCACGGGTTTACGTTGGGAACCCAAACGGCTTAAAGCGCCCGCCGCTTCATTTTTTCGCCGGTCCACATGGTCAACCTGATAACCTTTGAAGTGACCAGCAACAATATCCACCTCTCGTCGATACGCTGCCATGAGCGGATCCTTGGAATCCCAAGTGCCAGACACTTGTTGAGCTACCAGGTCTGAGTCACCAAAGCACTTAACCCGGCTTAAATTCATCTCCTTAGCCATTCGAAGACCATGGAGTAAGGCCTCATATTCAGCTGCATTGTTAGTGCAAGGGGACATTAAACGGAGAACATAACGAAACTTGTCACCTCGTGGGGAAGTTAACACGACTCCAGCCCCCGAGCCCTCTAATTGCCTGGACCCATCAAAATGAATAATCTAATAAGTGTTATCCGGCTTTTCTTCCGGCGCCTGCAACTCTGTCCAGTCATTGATGAAATCCACAAGTTCTTGGGATTTGATTGCCGTATGAGGCATATACTTTAACCCATGAGGTCCAAGCTCAATGGCCCACTTGGCAACCCGGCCAGTTGCTTCCCTGTTTTGGATTATATCTCCCAAGGGGCATAACTGACCACAGTGATGGATGCCCCTGAAAATACTGCTTAAGCTTCCGGCTTGCCATGAAAACTCCATACACCAGCTTCTGCCAATGTGGGTACCTCTGCTTGGACTCAATAAGCACCTCACTGATATAATAATCCGGTCGTTGAACCGGATACTCCTTGCCAGCCTCCTTGCGCTCTACCACAATGGCCACACTAACAGCCCGGGCATTGGCAGCCACATACAACAACAACGGCTCTTTATCGACCGGAGCAGCAAGGAGAGGTGGCTCAGCTAACTGCTTCTTCAAGTCCTCAAACGCCGCATTAGCAGCATCACTCCAGACAAAATTGCCTATCTTTTTCATCATCTGATGCTTTCTCTCCCAACCGGCTGATAAAAGGCTCAGCGCTGCAATACGACCCGCCAGACGCTGAACATCGTAGATACATGCCAGTTTAGCCAGAGATGTAATAGCTTTGATCTTTTCCGGATTAGCTTGAATGCCCTTGTTAGACACCAGAAAACCCAAGAGCTTGCCTGCCGGTACACCAAAGACACACTTGGCCTGATTAAGCATCATCTTATAAACCCGGAGATTATCAAAAGTTTCGTTCAAATCATCTATTAACGTCTCCTCTTTCCTGGACTTCACCACAATATCATCCACATAAGATGAACATTGCGCCCAATCTAATTATGAAGACAATTCTGCACACAGCGCCGATAAGTCGCGTGGCACTCTTGAGCCCAAAAGGCATAGACACATAGCAGAAGGCTCCAAAGGGAGTTATAAAAGTTGTCTTCTCCTGGTCCTTAACTGCCATCTTGATCTGATGATAACCAGAATAAGCATCCAGAAAGCTCAGACGCTCACAACCCGCCATCGCATCAATAATCTGATCAATACGAGGAAGAGCAAAAGGATCAGCCGAACAAGCCTTGTTTAAATCCGTGTAGTCCACACACATGCGCCAGGTGCCATTCTTCTTAAGTACCAGCACCGGGTTAGCCAACCACTCAGGATGAAATACTTCAATGATAAACCCAGCCGCCAAGAGCCGGGCTACCTCCTCACCAATAGCTTTACGCCTTTCTTCATTGAAGCGGCGGAGAAACTGCTTGACCGGTTTAAACTTGGGATCGATGTTAAGAGTGTGCTCAGCGAGTTCCCTCGGTACACCTGGCATGTCAGAAGGTTTCCATGCAAAGATGTCCCGGTTCTCAGGATGAACTCGATGAGCGCGCCTTCCTATTTTGGATCCAGATTAGCACTGATGCTGAACTGCTTGGATGAATTGCCAGGAACGAAGTCAACTAGCTTAGTCTCATCAGCCGATTTAAACTTCAAGGTCGGATCATGCTCTGTAGTTGGCTTTTTCAAAGAAGCCATATCTGCCGAATCAACGTTGTCCTTATAAAATTTCAACTCCTCTATTCCACAAACCGACTCAGCATAAGACGCATCACCTTCTTCATATTCCAAAGCTATCTTACGGCTCCCATGTACCTTGATAGTCCCCTTATGACCCGGCATCTTGAGCTGCAGATAAACATAACAAGGCCTTGCCATGAACTTAGCATAAGCCGGCTGTCCAAACAGGGCATGATAAGGGCTCTTGATTTTCACCACTTCAAAGGTCAATGTCTCTGATCTAGAGTCGCGATCATCTCCAAAAGCAACCTCCAGGGCTATCTTACCGACTGGATACGCCGACTTACCAGGCACCACACCATGAAAAAGAGTGTTCGACGGTTTAAGATGTTTATCTGTCAACCCCATGCGACGGAAGGTATCATAATAGAGAATATTGATGCTGCTCCCCCCGTCCATGAGTACCTTGGTAAACTTATACCCTCCAACCCAAGGTGCCACCACCAGTGCCAGGTGACCCGGATTATCAACCCGGGGCGGGTGATCTTCTCGACTCCATACGATGGGCTGCTCAGACCATCGCAAGTAATGGGGAATTTCCGGTTCAACAGAGTTCAGTGCTCTCTTATGAAGCTTCTGGTCATGTTTGCATAGGCTAGTGGTGAAGACATGATACTGCCCACTATTCAACTGCTTCGGGTTACTCTGATAACCCGACTGTTGCTGCTGTTGACTCCCCTGATGATTGTAACCACCTTGATTGCCATGACTGCCTTGATTTCCATGACTGCCTTGATTGCCTTGAAATCCTGAGCTAGAACCGCCGCCACCATAACCCGGCCCACGAGAACCGGGTCCTGAACCGCCGCCCGGTCCATGACCATCTTGGAAAAGATTTGAGTTTTTGAACTCCCTCATAATAAAGCAATCCTTCCAGAGGTGCGTAGCTGGCCTTTCTCGCGTCCCGTGTCTTGGGCAAGGCTGGTTTAACAGGTGCTCAAGATTGATACCTGATCCTCCACTCCGAGGGGGTGGTTTACCCTTACGACGCTGACCATTATTCTGTGTGTTGGTGTTAGCCACAAAATCCAAACTGTTATCCGCCTTGCGCTTACCATTGTTTCCATGGCCCGCCGGGTTATGCTGTTGCCCTCTGTTGCTGCTGCTCTTCTTTCCCTTTCCCAGCTTTTCATCATCAGACTCGGGGTCCTTGGTACTATCAAAGTCAGCGTACTTAACCAGAGCCGCCATAAGTGTCCCCATGTCATTGCAGTGATGCTTGAGCCGTCCTAACTTCAGCTTCAGAGGCGTGAACTGGTAATTGCCTTCCAACGTTAAAACTGCTGAATCGGCATTGGTACGGTCCAACGAGTGCAGGATTGCTGAGACCCGACGCACCCAATGGGTTGTCGATTCACCTTCTTCTTGGACACATGCGGCTAAGTCCACAATTGACATGGGTTGCTTGCACGTGTCTTTGAAATTCTGGATAAACCGAGCCTTTAACTCGGCCCATGATCCAATAGAGTTAGCTGGCAAACTTTTCAGCCAAGTACGAGCTGTTCCTTCCAACATCATGGTGAAGTATTTAGCACATGCAGCATCATCAACATCCAGCATTTCCATCGCCATCTAATAGCTCCCAATCCATGATTCGGGAGGTAAGTCAGCAGTGTAATTGGGCGCTTTACAAGGACCTTTGAAATCCTTGGGCAGCCGCACATTACGTAGAGCCGCAATGAGACACGGTACCCCCAAAGAATTGAAAGCAACACCTGGTTCCACCGAAGTTGTTGGACGAACCGGATTAAGCTGACGGGCCGCGTACTGCGCCGCTAGCTCAGCTTCTCGGCGTGCTCTACCTTGATCCACCATGTTCTGAGCATCAGCACCACCGCCCGCCGGGTTATGCCCTCGAGGCGGGTTACAGTTCCGTGCACTTCCTGACACAGCCGGTTCATCAATATGCCTACTGTAACTCCGGCTTGGGCAGGGGTGGAATGAATCCTCTCGCGGCTGTACGAATAAGCCTGCTGCTGAGTTAAGGCTGTCTGAAGGAGCTCTCTAGCCCGTCGCGTCTCAACCGCTACTGGGGACTCGCCTTCGACTGGGAGAGCCGCCAATCGTGAAGCGGCGGCGACTATGTTATCCAAAGGGTTAGAGTAATGACCCGGAGGTGTTGATATGTGTTGCGACGGGACATTGTTCTGACGAGGCGGATCCATCGTGCGCGGCTGAACCGGCGCCCCCGTTCCAGGTGCTTCCACCCGGTTTATCACTGGCTTGTTACTGGTTCCTACTCCTGGCATGTTAAAGAGATTCCTTGCCTCATAAACCGGAGGCAGGTAAGACCGGTACCTTCTCCTCATGACATCATTTGACGCGTTCTGATCCAACATAAGCCGGTAAGCCTGTGCATCCAACTCGGCCCGTTCTGCAGCCATCCTGGTGTCCTCAGCTGCCAGGTCTGCCTTGGCTTGAGCTATCTGATCCTTCACTTTCGCAACTTCCGCGTTATGCTCATCCCTATTCGCCGGGTTAACTTCTGCCGCCAACACCGTTGCCAAAGTGTCAAATAAGTCGGACAAAACCTGAGCCAGCGGTCGCGTAGGGCCTCCTACCCCAGCTACTGTTGCCGCTACTGACCCGGAGATCATCGCCGCTGCAGTCGAAGAGTGATGCACTGGATGTGTACCGGCCATGAAGATCGCAACCCGGCTCGGCGGATCGAAGGGGTCCGGAATACTGTAGCCATCGGAACAGCCCCCAAGCCGGCCGTCTTGCAGTTGGTACAATGACTCGGTCTCTCCGGTAGATGACTCACCATCAGAGTAAACGACGGTTTCATCACCAGATGCCGATCTATCCTCAGATTCCGCTCTGTGGATGACTCCCACGAAGGCACGCTTCATGGCAGGCTAAACCCGGGCAGGTCTCGCACGCTGAGCTGTTTCGATGATGTCGGTGCAGATATCCAGCTCAGGGCCCGGTTCGCCGATCTTGCCAATGAAGACGTGAATACCGCCGAAGGGGACCCGGTACCCGTACTCAATTAAGCCGGCCTCGGGGCCCCAGCCTGCATCGTCGATGTAGAGCTTGCCGCGACGACTCTTGGTCATCCAGCCCACAGCGTATCCCTTGAGCCCTTCAAAGCTACCCTCTAAGAACTTGAAACCATCTCGCGATAGCCCCACGATGGGCGCCAACTGTCGTGGTTTTGTCACAGCAGATGTCCTAGTGTGAGGACTTAGTCGTGGAGCCATGCAACGTAGTTAGCTTAAAGGGGTTAAAGCGGGACAAAGGATGCAAGGAGTTTATACTGGTTCAGCCCCTTGCGGTGAAGGTAAAAGCCTAATCCAGTTGAGGTGGAATTGCTAGGGTTTCGATGACCGGGGAGCGAATACGCTTTACCTGGCTCTCGACCTGTTGTTTCTTGTCCCTAAACCGTCACCGGGTCATCCCTTTATATACACAGGTTGATGCCGGGCGGTTTACAGAATCCCGGCCGGCTCATAAACGTGTCCGGCTTGGTTTCTACCCTTTCCTATCGTACAACACAAGTTACACATCATATGGCGGTTTATACTTACGGGCCCTAATCCGCCTTTGGGCCTTGGGCCTTCGTGTTAGATCTCTTCCGTAAAGCACCAGTCTTCGTGGGCTTCAATATGAATAACTTACAATGAGTATAACCCGGCCCCTCCTGGGCGGTTTATGCTTAGTAGTTATATCCCCAACAATTTCCATCCAACGGCCGTAGTGCTTCTTCAACCTCTGGTCTTCTTGCTCCAGCCGCCCAAACCAGCACCGGTCGTGCCTCGTGCTCCTGCCTCCCGTGGCCGGCTACGATGCCATGGAGGCCTTACCGCCCCCTACTACTCCCACCGCTGGCCAGGCCATCCCTCTACTCACCCACACCCCCTGTTATTCTACGGTGACGGCAGCCTCACACCGCAGCGAACCAGTGAACCCTCATACTCCTCTACGCGTGGGCATCCACTGCCGTGTCTTCCCCGGCTCCGCGTCGTCCCCTTCCTAGGCCTCGCCGTCGTCCCCCGCCCTGGTGCTCTTGGCGCGGCGTGGTCAACGTGGTCAAGGAACGGCTTCCATCGGACGTGGACTGTACGTGAATAGGCTGACAGCTGGGTCCACGGCCGCAGCAAGGAAGTGCCTCCTTATTACGCAGAAAATAATGATTCCTCCACCTAACAGCAGGGACCCACCGGATGGGCAACCGTATTTCGCGAAAAAACATTTCCCCCTGACTCCTGGGACCTACCAGCTACATCTTCACACGCAAGGAAGTGCGTCTGGGCAAAAAAAAATGATTCACCCCTGACTGCTGGGACCCACCAGCTACATCTTCGCACGCAAGGAAGTGCCTGACAGTCAGGACCCACCTGGTCGAAGCGTACGTAGCGTTGTCATTCTGGTCGCGAACGTGTAAATACATGCTGGTCGATGTAGAGGTGCGCACGTGTCGTAGTAGAGGCGCGCACGTAGCATGTACACGTACGTACAGCGGCCAGTGTGCAAGAAATAAAATACGGCCACGTACGTACATACGGGCGGGGTCTCGAACGCCTACTCGCGCATACGTACGGCCAGGGCTCATGTACATGGCTGGGTTGGAACGGAGAAACAACGTCGTCGTCATGTTCATGGGGAGCCAACCGGCTCGGTCGGAACGGAATGCGTCGTCGTGTTCATCGGGAGGGCTTGGACGGAACAGCCGATGGAAACGAGGCCTGGCGTACCGCAGAACGGAGGAAACGACCTTGTGTTTGACCGACCATGTTCGAAACGGGATCCTGTTTATCGGGAATGGTCTAGCGTACCGCAAAATGGAGGAAACGGACTTGTGTTGGACCTCCTACGGTCGAAACGGGGTCCTGTTGATCGGGAGGGGTGTGGCGTACCGCAAAACGGAGGAAACGGACTTGTGTTGGAGCGCTACGGTTGAAACGGGGGTCCTGTTCATCGGGAGGGGTTTGGCGTACCGCAAAACGGGACTCTACGGGATACTGTTCATCTCCACCGTCGACCCCCTCCAGCGTCCACGGGCTCCTGTTCATCCACCGTCGACCTCCTCCAGCCTCCACCTATGACTGTTCATCCACGGGCTCCTGTTCATCCAGCCTCCACCGTGCGCTACTTCACCGGCTACTGTTCAACCAGCCCTCTCCACGGGCTCCTATTCAACCACCCCTCCACGAGCTACTGTTCATCCAGCCCTCCACCGTCTACTGTTCATCCAGCCCTCCACGGGGTCGTCCTGTTCATCCAACCCTCCACGGGGTCCTGTTCATCCAGCCCCAACCGGCTCGATCGATCGGGGTCCTGTTCATCCAGAGGCAACACCATGGGGTCCTGTTCATCCACCCCCACCAGGAACTATTCATCCAAACCCCCCAGCAATGCTCACTGTTCATCCAGAGGCAGCATCGATTGGCTTCAGTTAGCAGCAGTAGCGAAGGAATCACTCGGGTTCAGTAACGTAGCTAGTGCAATCGCTCGGGTTCAGTTAGAGCCCAATGCCTCGCTCGGGTGCAGTTAGAGCCCAACGCCTCGCTCGGGTTCAGTTAGAGCCCAACGCCTCGCACACACGCGCGTACGTGTATGAGAGAAACGCGCATCGCTCGGCCCCCGACTACCCACCGTAACCGGGAACTCCCCGAAATTTTCCTCGCCCTCGCTTCTACCACGGTTTTTTCCGTCATGGACGACCCAAAGAATGTCATACAGCTGTGTCTCCGGCCCGCCCAGAATGAAAAGCCCATTTTTTGTCATAGAAGTAGGATCCCACCACATCTATGATGATACCAGGTTTTGTCACAATTATCGTCATAGAAGTGTCATAAGTATGACATAATTTTTTTCCGTTCAGCCCAAAATGTCACGGATGTGTCTTTTTTTTGTAGTGTCTGGTCCTGCTCAAACTCTACAGCCTTGTCACCCAAAATAAAAAGATCAGTTTGTTACAGATGTGCGTATTGCATTTGTCATTGTTTTCCCTTTTCGACCAACGAGGTGCTGGATAGCTAGTCTTTACTAGTACTTTCCCCTCTTCCTTTCCTCTTTGAACCACGTCCTAGATTCATACTATACAACTTTCCCCACTACTTTCCCCCATTCCTTTACTCTTTGAACCACGTCTTAGATTCATGCTATACAACTTTCCCCACTACTTTCCCCACTACTTTCCCCCCTTCCTATCCTTTTTGAACCACGTCCTAGATTCATGCTATACAACTTTCCCCCATTCCTTTCCTCTTTGAACCACGTCCTAGATTCATGCTATACAACTTCCCCCACTACTTTCCTGTTTGATCCAACACCTAGATTCGAGTGCAGAAGCGGAAAAAGCCCACATGCAGCTAGAGCAATGCATGTGGAATAAGTAAATTATACCTTAAGGTTCTTGGGGTGTGGTTCGGTGGGCGACCGGAGGCCGTTTGGCCCACACTATGTACGGCGGCAAGGAAGAAGGGGTCGGAGGCCCTCCCGCGCCGCTGAGTGAAAGAGAACAGCTGCGCCGGTAGTGGATTCCCTCCCTCACCGACAGGGACAGCGTTAAGCCTCCTTCCCTTCTCGGCGGACGGATCCTGCTGGCTCTTTGACCAGCAGTGAGGGAAGAGAGAGGCCAACGAAGTCTTGTTTAGATTTGGAGAGGGTGAGAGAGTGTGAAGAGAGCAACTACAAGCGCTAAGGCTCCAGCGTGTATATATATAGTGGAGAGAAAGTGTAAGAGTGCAAACCCTAGAAAACAAGCGCCGAGGCTGCAGCGTATACGTGATGAGGTGATTATACGGTCACTATGAGGTCGTATAGCTCTGTATCCATCCATTTTGACCAGTCAAAGAATCCTCCTGGCACCGCCGCAGATCACTTTCTCTCTCTGTCATGTGGGGCCTACCTGTCATTGGGTGGAAGAAAGAAGTCGAACAAAAACAAAATTATGCTCAAGTGTAGTTATCGAACCCGAGACCACAAGTTTGATGAGCAAACAGGCTAACCAGCTACACCACCCTCCCGTTATGTTTAACGAGAGGAAAATAACCTTTTATACATTCCTGCATTTGTGTGACAAGCATGCCGTGTTTTTTTGCGCGTGAGTCATTGGGATTTAAATCATAATCGTGTCATGTGGCTTTGGTGGTAAGGTCTTTTGGGATTTAAAGCAGTGTTGGTAGTACAGGAATAATGCAGCCTTAGTCACCTTACCTCTCTCCACGTAGTACGTTGGGTCCCACCAGTCAGAGGGTGAAACAAACAAATTAATAAGAAAAATTAAAAGCGCCAGTGGTGTATCTTACCTCACACACCTCGCTACTGCTCGTGAACACTGTCCAATTGATCCCTCTGTTCGCTCACGTACTATTTTAAGTGAATCCTTATCATAACATGCACACAATTTTGGGCAGTTGTATTCGACCTAAGTCAGTGTGCCATGTATCTCGTACTACTCCCTCCGTCTAGGTGTAATAAGTCACGTTAGAAGGTGCAGCAGGACCAAGGTGCAAGCAGATTGGAGGAGAAGGAGAAACTTGACCGGTCCTTCCTCCAATCAAAGCCTTGATTTCTGTCTCTAAATGCAACAATTAATCCCAACAACTAAGAGATGCCATTTTAGCTACCATGCAGGGCCACGTATTAACTCGCATGCAAGCCGACTTTGATTTCTTGATTGATCAACGCATAGTTGCGCTCCATGCATTGAGTTTCCATGGGAGATAACAAGGCAGAGTAAGGAGCGTTTGGTTACATTGCTTAGGCTAGTCATAGTGGTGAGTAACTTGGACTAGTAACATGCATATGTTACTAGTCTATGTTACTACTACCTTTGTCCTCGTTTATAGGCCCCCTTTGTAGTTTGTGCCAAAATTTGACCAAAGATTTAACTAACAAAATGTTAATGCATGTCAACAAAAATTATATCATTGGATTCGTATTTGAACATAGTTTTCAATGATATGATTTTTTGTGACATGCATGAACATTTTGTTAGTTCAATCTATGGTCAAAATTTGACACGAAATACAATGGGGACCAATAAACCAGGACGGAGGTAGTGGGTAGTAACGGTAACATGCAAGTCTTCATTAATTGAGATATAGACTCATTTTACCTCGGGGTGTGTTATGTTATAGTAACATATTATGTTACCACAAGCATCTCTTTCCTCATTAACTCCATGCCACATAAGCAATTTTTTCTTGGGATGTGCTATGTTACTACCTAAGTTACTCCCACTATGGCTAGCCTTAGTAAGGGCATCCACAATGTGATGTTTTTGCGCCTCTAAGGATTTCTAGTCTGCCCCTATACACTGCACGATTTAGTTTGTCCGCCTCTATGCTTAGCGTCGCCTCCAACACTAGAGGCAGCCTCCAAGTGAATAAACAAGTGGAAGAAAAGAAGAGAGGAGGAAAGAGACCTGCATGCACGCGGATGAGAAGTTGTAACTTGGATTTTTTATTTGTTGTAGGCTTATGGTGGGCTCCACTTTGGAGGCATGTCAAAATCTTTATACACTGTGGAACTTTCATTCATGCTTAGAGGCACTAACGTGGGGCCTAGCTTAGAGGCTGCACTGCCTCCATACATTGGAGATGCTCTAAGGAAATTGCTCGGCTAGCCCAGCTAGCCAGATTTCGCTTTGCCAACCTTGCATGGTCAAACGGTTTAGTTCTTTTTCTTACCAGCCTTGCCCCATGAAAATCGTTTTCATGAGTGGGCCGCCGATTTTCCCGTGCGCGAAGTTTGCCATCGGAAGCGAGCCGATCTAGCTCTCCTGAGCTAGCTGAAGGAAATATGCCCTAGAGGCAATAATAAAGTTATTATTTATATTTCCTTATATCATGATAAATGTTTATTATTCATGCTAGAATTGTATTAACCAGAAACTTAGTACATGTGTGAATACATAGACAAACAGAGTGTCACTAGTATGCCTCTACTTGACTAGCTCGTTAATCAAAGATGGTTAAGTTTCCTAGCCATAGACATGAGTTGTCATTTGATGAATGGGATCACATTATTAGAGAATGATGTGATTGACAAGACCCATCCGTTAGCTTAGCACTATGATCGTTTAGTTTATTGCTATTGCTTTTCTTCATGACTTATACATGTTCCTATGACTATGAGATTATGCAACTCCCGAATACCGGAGGAACACTTAGTGTGCTATCAAACGTCACAACGTAACTGGGTGATTATAAAGATGCTCTACAGGTGTCTCCGATGGTATTTGTTGAGTTGGCATAGATCGAGATTAGGATTTGTCACTCCGATTGTCGGAGAGGTATCTCTGGGCCCTCTCGGTAATGCACATCACTATAAGCCTTGCAAGCAATGTGACTAATGAGTTAGTTGCAGGATGATGCATTATGGAACGAGTAATGAGACTTGTCGGTAACGAGATTGAACTAGGTATGGTGATACCGACGATTGAATCTCGGGCAAGTAACATACCAATGTCAAAGGGAACAACGTATGTTGTTATGCGGTATGACCGATAAAGATCTTCGTAGAATATGTAGGAGCCAATATGAGCATCCAGGTTCCGCTATTCGTTATTGACCGGAGATGTGTCTCGATCATGTCTACATAGTTCTCGAACCCGTAGGGTCCGCATGCTTAACGTTCGATGACGATTCATATTATGAGTTTATGTGATTTGATGTACCGAAGTTTGTTAGGAGTCCCGGATGATATCACGGACGTGAAGAGGAGTCTCGGAATGGTCGAGAGATAAAGATTCATATATTGGAAGGTTACATTCGGACACTGGAATGGTTCGGGTCGTTTCAGATATGTTTCGGAGTACCGGGGGTTACCGGAACCCCCCAGGAAGTTATTGGGCCTCATGGGCCTAGTGGTGGAAGAGAGGAGGTAGGCCAAGGTGTGGCGCGCGCCCCCTAGCCCAAACCGAATTGGACTCGGGTTAGGGGGCCGGCCCCCCTTTCCTTCTCTTCTCCCTCTCCTTCCCCCCCTTCTCCTTGTGGAAGTAGGAAAGGGGGGGGCGAATCCTACTTGGAGTAGGACTCCCCCCCTTGGGCGCGCCTCCTCCTGGCCGGCCTCCTCCTCCCTCCCTCCTTTATATACGTGGGGAGGGGGCACCCAAAGGCACAACAGACAATCTCTTAGCCGTGTGCGGTCCCCCCTCCACAGTTTTACACCTCGGTCATATCGTCGTAGTGCTTAGGCGAAGCCCTGCGTCGGTAACTTCATCATCACCATCACCACACCGTCGTGCTGACGGAACTCTCCCTCGGCCTCAGCTGGATCAAGAGTTCGAGGGACGTCACCGAGCTGAATGTGTGCAGATCGCGGAGGTGCCGTGCGTTGGGTACTTGACCGGTTGGATCGCGATGACGTTCGACTATATCAACTGTGTTACTAAATGCTTCCGTTTTCGGTCTACGAGGGTACGTGGACACACTCTCCCCGCTCTTTCCTATGCTTCTCCTAGATAGATCTTGCGTGATCGTAGGCAATTTTTTTGAAATACTACGTTTCCCAACAGTGGCATCCAAGCCAGGTCTATGCGTAGATGTTATATGCACGAGTAGAACACAAAGAGTTGTGGGCGATAATAGTCATATTGCTTACCAGCATGTCATACTTTGATTCAGCGGTATTGTTGGATGAAGCGGCCCAAACCGACATTACATGACCGCGTTCGTGAGACTGGTTCTACCGCCGTGCTTCGCACACAGGTGGCTAGTGGGTGTCTATTTCTCCAACTTTAGTTGAATCGAGTGTGACTACGCCCGGTCCTTGTTGAATCTTAAAACAACACACTTGACAAAAAATCGTTGTGGTTTTGATGCGTAGGTCAGAACGGTTCTTGCTAAGCCCGTAGTAGCCATGTAAAACTTGCAACAACAAAGTAGAGGACGTCTAACTTGTTTTTGCAGGGCTTGCAGTGATGTGATATGGTCAAGACGTGATGATATATAAATTGTTGTATGAGATGATCATGTTTTGTAAAAGTTATCGGCAACTGGAAGGAGCCTTATGGTTGTCGCTTTATTGTATGAAATCCAATCGCCATGTAATTGCTTTACTTTATCACTAAGCGGTAGCGATAGTCGTAGAAGCAATAGTTGGCGAGACAACAACGATGCTTCAATGGAGATCAAGGTGTCAAGTCGGTGACGATGGTGATCATAATGGTGCTTTGGAGATGGAGATCAAAGGCACAAGATGATGATGGCCATATCATATCACTTATATTGATTGCATGTGATGTTTATCCTTTATGCATCTTCTTTTGCTTAGTACGGCGGTAGCATTATAAGATGATCTCTCACTAAATTTCAAAGTATAAGTGTTCTCCCAGAGTATGCACCGTTGCGACAGTTCGTCGTGCCGAGACACCACGTGATGATCGGTTGTGATAAGCTCTACGTTCACATACAATGGGTGCAAGCCAGTTTTGCACATGCAGAATACTCGGGTTAAACTTGACGAGCCTAGCATATGCAGATATGGCCTCGGAACACTGAGACCGAAAGGTCAAGCGTGAATCATATAGTAGATATGATCAACATAGCGATGTTCACCATTGAAAACTATTCCATCTCATGTGATGATCGGACATGGTTTAGTTAATTTGGATCACGCGATCACTTAGATGATTAGAGGGATGTCTATCTAAGTGGGAGTTCTTAAGTAATATGATTAATTGAACTTTAATTTATCATGAACTTAGTAGCTGATAGTATTTTGCATGTCTATGTTGTTGTAGGTCAATGGCCCGTGCTACTGTTCCTTTGAATTTTAATGCGTTCCTAGAGAAAGCTAAGTTGAAAGATGATGGTAGCAACTACACGGACTAGGTCCGTAACTTGAGGATTATCCTCATTGCTGCACAGAAGAATTACGTCATGGAAACACCGCTAGGTGCAAGACCCTCTACAGGAGCAACACGAGACGTTGTGAACGCCTAGCAGAGCAAAGCTGATGACTACTCGATAGTTCAGTGTGCCATGCTTTACGGCTTAGAACCGGGACTTCAACGACGTTTTGAACGTCATGTAGCATATGAGATGTTCTAGGAGTTGAAGTTAATATTTCAAGAAAATGCCCGGATTGAGAGATATGAAGTCTCCAATAAGTTCTACAGCTGCAAAATGGAGGAGAATAGTTCTGTCAGTGAACATATACTCAAAATGTCTGGGTACCACTCAACTGGGAGTTAATCTTCCAATTGATAGTTTCATTGACAGAGTTCTTCAATCACTGCCACCAAGCTACAAAAGCTTCGTGATGAACTATAATATGCAAGGGGTGGATAAGACAATTCCCGAGCTCTTCGCAATGCTAAAGGCTGCGGAGGTAGAAATCAAGAAGGAGCATCAAGTGTTGATGGTCAACAAGACCACTAGTTTCAAGAAAAAGGGCAAAGGGAACAAGGGGAACTTCAAGAAGAACGGCAAGCAAGTTGTTGCTCAAGTGAAGAAGCCCAAGTCCGGACCTAAGCCTGAGACTGAGTGCTTCTACTGCAAAGGGACTGGTCACTGAAGCGGAACTGCCCCAAGTATTTGGCGGATAAGAAGGATGGCAAAGTGAAAGGTATATTTTATATACATGTTATTGATCACTACTAGGAAAAAGCCTAGTAGTAGCGCGCGTTAAAAGCTAGTAGTAGCGCGGGTGCCTGCGCTACTACTACGGCGCTACATCTAACTAGTAGTAGTAGCGTGGTGCATCCCGCGCTACTAGTACGTGTGTTAGTAGTAGTGCGGATTCGACACGCGCTACTACTAACTATCTGTACTGCGTGTTTGTGACCCGCGCTACTACTATTAGTTTGAAAAACCAAAAAAAATCTCAACCCCGTGCGTGCTGTCAGTCGTGCAGGGAGATCTCGGCCATGACGCGCGCCTCGTGGAAGCCGTCGAGGGCGGCCGTGGAGGCCAGCCCGGTGTGGGCCGGGAGCTGGAGGACCTGGATCTTGGCATCGTGCGTGGGAGCAGCACCTCGCGGCGTCCGTTGCCATTGAGGTTGGCGACGAGCGGCGGCGGGAGGCGGTCCACGTCGTGCTTGATCGGGAACCCGTTGTCCGACAGGTGGTAGCACGCCTCCCGGAACAAGAAGTCGCCCTCGTGCTGCCGGAGGAGGAGGGGGATGGGTCAGCTAGGGTTCCGGATTGAATCAGAGAGGGGGAGGGGAGGAGGAGGAGGAGGAGGAGGAGGGCTGACCTGGAGCGACAAGAAGACGGTGAAGGCGGTGAGGAGGAGGATGCTGAGGTCGCGCTTCCGCTCTTGGCGGTGGCGAGGAGCTCAGGCGACCGCCCACCGAAGGGATCTCGGAGAGGGAGGGGGGAAGAAAGCAGAGTGTACCAGCGGCGGCTACCGCTCGAGTACGAGGGAGAGAGGAGGAAAGTGGGAGAGGGGGAAAGTGAGGGAGAGAGGAGGGATTCGGCCGAGGATATGGGGATTTCACCTACCTCGTACTTAGTAGTAGCGAGGGGTATAAAACCGCGCTACTACTATCAACTTAGTAGTGCGCGGGTTTGTACCCCTCGCTAGTCGCTACTACAATGGCATGTCCCGGGAGGGCACGATAGAGACCACTTAGTAGTAGCACGGGTTAAAAACCCGCACTACTAGTACCAACTTAGTAGTAGCGAGGGATAAAAACCCACGCTACTAGTAAGTAGCAGTAGCGAGGGTTATAAACCCTCGCTACTAGTAAGCGTCTGCCTATAAGCTTTTCCCTAGTAGTGGATGTGTACCTTACTAATGCTCGCAGTAGTGCCTGGGTATTTGATACTGGTTCTGTTGCTCATATTTGCAACTTGAAACAGGGACTACGGATTAAGCGAAGATTGGCGAAGGATGAGGTGACGATGCGCGTGGGAAATGGTTCCAAAGTCGATGTGTTCGCCGTCGGCACGCTACCTCTACATCTACCTTCGGGATTAGTGTTAGACCTGAATAATTGTTATTTGGTGCCAGCGTTAAGCATGAACATTATATCTGGATCTTGTTTGATGCGAGACGGTTATTCATTTAAATTAGAGAATAATGGTTGTTCTATTTATATGAGTAATATCTTTTATGGTCATGCAACCTTGATGACTGGTCTATTTTTGTTGAATCTTGATAGTAGTGACACACATATTCATAGTATTGAAGCCAAAAGATATAAGTTTAATAATGATAGTGCAAATTATTTGTGGCACTGCCATTTGGGTCATATTGGTGTAAAGCGCATGAAGAAACTCCATGCTGATGGGCTTTTGGAATCACTTGATTATGAATCACTTGATGCTTGCGAACCATGCCTCATGGGCAAGATGACTAAGACTTCGTTCACCGAAACTATGGAGCGAGCAACAGACTTATTGGAAATAATACATACTGATGTATGCGGTCCGATGAGTGTTGAGGCTCGCGGCAGGTATTATTATTTTCTAACCTTCACAGATGGTTTGAGCAGATATGGGTATATCTACTTAATGAAACATAAGTCTGAAACATTTGAAAAGTTCAAAGAATTTCAGAGTGAAGTGGAAAATCATCGTAACAAGAAAATAAAGTTTCTTCGATCTGATCGTGGAGGTGAATATTTGAGTTACGAGTTTGGCCTTCATTTGAAACAATGCGGAATAGTTTCGCAACTCACGCCACCCGGAACACCACAGCGTAATGGTGTGTCTGAACATCGTAACCGCACTTTATTAGATATGGTGCGATCTATGATGTCTCTTACTGATTTACAGCTATTGTTTTGGGGTTATGCTTTAGAGACGGCTGCATTCACGTTAAATAGGGCACCATCTAAATCCACTGAGACGACACCATATGAACTGTGGTTTGGCAAGAAACCCAAGTTGTCGTTTCTTAAAGTTTGGGGCTGCAATGCTTATGTGAAAAAGCTTGAACCTGATAAGCTCGAACCCAAATCGGAGAAATGTGTCTTCATAGGATACCCAAAGGAAACTGTTGGGTACACCTTCTATCACAGATCCGAAGGCAAGATATTTATTGCTAAGAATGGATCCTTTCTAGAGGAGTTTCTCTCGAAAGAAGTGAGTGGGAGGAAAGTAGAACTTAATGAGCTAATTGTACCTCCTCCCTTATTGGAAAGTAGTTCATCACAGAAATCAGGTCCAATGATTCCTACACCAATTAGTGAGGAAGCTAATGATGATGATCATGAAACTTCTGATCAAGTTACTACCAACCCTCGTAGGTCAACCAGAGTAAGATCCGCACCAGAGTGGTATGGTAATCCTATTCTGGAAGTCATGTTACCTGACCATGACGAACCTATGAACTATGAGGAAGCGATGATGAGCCTAGATTCCGCAAAATGGCTTGAAGCCATGAAATCTGAGATGGGATCCATGTATGAGAACAAAGTGTGGACTTTGGTTGACTTGCCCGATGATCGGCAAGCCATAGAGAATAAATGGATCTTCAAGAAGAAGACTGACACTGACGGTAATGTTACTGTTTACAAAGCTCGACTTGTTGTGAAAGGTTTTCGACAAGTTCAAGAAGTTGACTGCGATGAGACCTTCTCACCCGTAGCGATGCTTAAGTCCGTCCGAATCATGTTAGCAATTGTCACATTTTATGATTATGAAATTTGGCAAATGGATGTCAAAACTGCATTCCTGAATGGATTTTTGGAAGAAGAGTTGTATATGATGCAAGCAAAAGGTTTTATCGATCCAAAGGATGCTAACAAAGTGTGCAAGCTCCAGCAATCCATTTATGGACTGCTGCAAGCATCTCGGTGTTGGAATAAACGTTTTGATAGTGTGATCAAAGCATATGGTTTTATACAGACTTTTGGAGAAGCTTGTATTTACAAGAAAGTGAGTGGGAGCTCTGTAGCATTTCTAATATTATATGTGGATGACATATTGTTGATTGGAAATGATATAGAATTTCTGGATAGCATAAAAGGATACTTGAATAAGAGTTTTTCAATGAAAGACCTCGGTGAAGCTGCTTATATATTGGGCATCAAGATCTATAGAGATAGATCAAGACGCTTAATTGGACTTTCACAAAGCACATACCTTGATAAAGTTTTGAAGAAGTTCAAAATGGATCAAGCAAAGAAAGGGTTCTTGCCTGTGTTACAAGGTGTGAAGTTGAGTCAGACTCAATGCCCGATCACTGCAGAAGATAGAGTGAAAATGAAAGTCATTCCCTATGCTTCAGCCATAGGTTCTATCATGTATGCAATGCTGTGTACCAGACCTGATGTGTGCCTTGCTATTAGTTTAGAAGGGAGGTACCAAAGTAATCTAGGAGTGGATCACTAGACAGCGGTCAAGAACATCCTGAAATACCTGTAGAGGACTAAGGATATGTTTCTCGTTGATGGAGGTGACAAAGAGCTCGTCGTAAATGGTTACGTCGATGCAAGCTTTGACACTGATCTGGATGACTCTAAGTCACAAACCGGATACGTATTTATATTGAATGGTGGAGCAATTAGTTGGTGCAGTTCCAAGAAAAGCGTCGTGGCGGGATCTACATGTGAAGCAGAGTTAGCTGCTTCGGAAGCAGCAAACGAAGGAGTCTGGGTGAAGGAGTACATATCCGATCTAGGTGTCATACCTAGTGCATCGGGTCAAATGAAAATCTTTCGTGACAATACTGGTGCAATTGCCTTGGCAAAGGAATCCAGATTTCACAAGAGAACCAAGCACATCATGAGACGCTTCATTTCCATCCGCGATCAAGTCAAGGAGGGAGACATAGAGATTTGCAAGATACATACGGATCTGAATGTTGTAGACCCGTTGACCAAGCCTCTCTCACGAGCAAAACATGATCAGCACCAAGACTCCATGGGTGTTAGAATTATTACTATGTAATCTAGATTATTGACTCTAGTGCAAGTGGGAGACAGAAGGAAATATGCCCTTGAGGCAATAATAAAGTTGTTATTTATATTTCCTTATATCATGATAAATGTTTATTATTCATGCTAGAATTGTATTAACCAGAAACTTAGTACATGTGTGAATACATAGACAAACAGAGTGTCACTAGTATGCCTCTACTTGACTAGCTCGTTAATCAAAGATGGTTAAGTTTACTAGCCATAGACATGAGTTGTCATTTGATGAACGGGATCACATCATTAGAGAATGCTATGATTGACAACACCCATCCGTTAGCTTAGCACTATGATCGTTTAGTTTATTGCTATTGCTTTATTCATGACTTATACATGTTCCTATGACTATGAGATTATGCAACTCCAGAATATCGGAGGAACACTTAGTGTGCTATCAAACGTCACAATGTAACTGGGTGATTATAAAGATGCTCTACAAGTGTCTCCGATGGTGTTTGTTGAGCTGGCATAGATCGAGATTAGGATTTGTCACTCCAATTTTCGGAGAGGTATCTCTGGGCCCTCTCGGTAATGCACATCACTATAATCCTTGCAAGCAATGTGACTAATGAGTTAGTTGCGGGATGTTGCATTACGGAACGAGTAAAGAGACTTGCTGGTAACGAGATTGAACTAGGTATGGTGATACTGACGATCGAATCTCGGGCAAGTAACATACCGATGAAAAAGGGAACAACGTATGTTGTTATGCGGTTTGACCAATAAAGATCTTTGTAGAATATGTAGGAGCCAATATGAGCATCCAGGTTCCGCTATTGGTTATTGACCAGAGATGTGTCTCGGTCATGTCTACATAGTTCTCAAACCCGTAGGGTCCGCACGCTTAACGTTCGATGACAATTCATATTATGAGTTTATGTGATTTGATGTACCGAAGGTTGTTAGGAGTTCCGGATGAGATCACCGACGTGACAAGGAGTCTTAGAATTGTCAAGACATAAAGATTCATATATTGGAAGGTTACATTCGGACACCGGAATGGTTTGGGTCGTTTCGGATAAGTTTCGGAGTACCGGAGGTTACCGGAACCATCCCCCCCCCGAAGTTATTGGGCCTCATGGGCCTAGTGGTGGAAGAGAGGAGGTAGGCCAAGGTGTGGCATGTGCCCCCCTAGCCCAAACCGAATTGGACTAGGGTTAGGGGGGGCGGCCCCCCTTTCCTTCTCTTCCCCCTCTCCTTCCCCCCTTCTCCTTGTGGAAGTAGGAAAGGGGGGGGGGGCGAATCCTACTTGGAGTAGGACTCCCCCCCCTTGGGCGCGCCTCCTCCTGGCCGGCCTCCTCCTCCCTCGCTCCTTTATATATGTGGGGAGGGGGCACCCAAAGGCACAACAGACAATCTCTTAGCCGCGTGCGGTGCCCCCTCCACAGTTTTACACCTCGGTCATATTGTCGTAGTGCTTAGGCGAAGCCCTGCGCCGGTAACTTCATCATCACCGTCACCACGTCGTCGTGCTGACGGAACTCTCCCTCGGACTCAGCTGGATTAAGAGTTCGAGGGACGTCACCGAGCTGAACGTGTGCAGATCGCGGAGGTGCCGTTCGTTCGGTACTTGATCGGTTGGATTGCGAAGACGTTCGACTATATCAACCGCGTTACTAAACGGTTCCGTTTTCGGTCTATGAGGGTATGTGGACACACTCTCCCCGCTCATTGCTATGCTTCTCCTAGATAGATCTTGCGTCATCGTAGGCAATTTTTTTTGAAATACTATGTTTCCCAACACTAGCAAGGTTTTTCTAAGCCACCCAAGCTAGGTGGCCCACAAAAGCTAACATAGTTTAACAGTTCCAAACGCCTAACCTTGCCTGGCTAGGCTATAAACTGTTCTTGCTAAGGATCCAAATGCTCCCTAAGTAACAATGCTCGCTAGCAACGAGGCCAGGAGGGGATTGAGATGCGAAATGAATGGACGACGCCTAAACATTTTGGGAATATATGATTTTCGTAAGATGACTTAACACCTAGATGGAGGGAGTACTACTCCTCAGTCCAGGTTTGATGGAATATTCGTCACCTCTTCTCTTCTTGTATGTACTACATTTGTATCTCACTTCCTGTGCCTTTGCATTCGCACGATATTCCTATTCTATGAACCTGTGTGTGCGTGTGTGTGTGTGTTTAGTAGCATGTGTGTGTTAGAGAGAGCGACACATCCACCTACTCCTACAAAGAGATGGTGTGTAGTGTACGATTTAGCCGCGAGAGTCGGTGCATCCTATCGTTTCCGGGCGTCCGTTCGGGACAGGCGGACAGCTGCCACGCCCGCTCCTGACCAGCCTGGCCCACCCAAAGCCAATCTGCTACAATTTTATCTATATTTTTACCCGGGAGGGATTGGCAACCCCTCTTTTACGTCGGGTTGCAAGTATTTGTTCTTTGTTTGCAGGTACCGTTTACATAGTGTTGCATGGTTCTCCTACTGGTTTGATAACCTTGGTCTCATCACCTAGGGAAATACCTACCGTAGTTGTGCTACATCATCCCTTCCTCTTTGGGGAAATATCGATATAGTTCAAGCCGCATCAAAAAGAATTTTTGGCGCCATTGCTGGGGAGACATCATCAATATCTATCAGGTTCCTAATCACAAATCTCATCTCCTTGCAATTAGCATTATTTGCCATTTGCCTCTCGTTTTCATCTCCCCCACTTCACAAAAATTGTCGTTCTATTCGCCCTCTTTTTCGTTCGCCGTTTTCTCGTCAGATCTGTTTTTGTGTGCAATCTTATTTGCATAGTCATGATGCCTCAAAGAAAATATTATGATGTTCCTTACCCCAATATTTTTCTTTTAGTTGAGAAAATACTAAGGAATATATGACTACACAATTTGAGCACAATAAATATTTTACCAAAGAACTTATGGAACACTCTGTTATGCTAGATGCTATAACGAAACAACTTGATGATATTAGTAGAGAAGTTTGTAATCTCCAATCTAAGTATGCTTTTGCTGAAAGTTTGCTAGGCAAAATATCTGATGCACAAGCTACCCTAGTAAATCAAATGGCCGCTAAACCAGTCTCGTTAAAAGATAAAAATGATGACGATATTAAAATGATTGGTGTTTCTTCTATTGATTCCTTGTTTAGTAAAATTAAGATTGATGATAAAGGGACTGAAGAAGAGTCAACTTTAGTTCGAAGGTGTCCCGATAATTTGGAGGGTGAAAATCTTGTTGAAAAATTTGGTAAAAGTGGGATTGGAGAGGTCACAACTTTAACTAGTGACGCACCCACTCTTTTGGATTACAAAGACTTTAATTATGATAATTTTTCTTTGATTGATTGTATTTCTTTGTTGCAATCCATGATAAATTCACCCCATGCTTCTGAACAAAATAAAGCTTTTACTAAACATATCGTTGATGCTATGATGAAAGCTTTGGAAGGAAAGTTGGAAGTAGAGATTTCAATTCCTAAAAAATTACATGATGAATGGGAACCTACTATCAAAGTCAAGATTAAAAATTATGAGTGTTTCGCATTATGTGACTTGGGTGCTAGTGTTTCTACAATTCCGAAATCTTTATGTGATGTGATTGGTCTTACCGATATTGAAGAGTTTTCTTTAAATTTGCACTTGGCGGATTCTACTATTAAATAGCCTTTGGGAAGAATTAATGATGTTCTTATTCTTCCAAATAGGAACTATGTGCCCATAGATTTTATTGTTCTTGATATTGATTGCAATCCGTCTTGTCCAATTATACTTGGTAGACCGTTTCTACGTACTATTGGTGTCGTGATTGACATGAAAGAAGGCAATATTAAATTTCAATTTCCACTAGTAAAGGGTATGGAACACTTCCCTAGAACAATAATTAAGCCACCATATGAATCAATCATTAGGGCATCCTATGGACCTAGAAATAAGAATGACAATACTTAGATCTTTGCTTTATGCCTATCTAGGGGCGTAAAACGATAGCGCTTGTTGGGAGGCAACCCAATGGATAAAATTTATTTTTGTCTTTTTATTTCTGTTCTTGAGTGTTTACACAATTATGATACTGTTATGATTGTGTTCTTTAAGTTTTAATTAGTGTTTGTGCCAAGCAAAGGCTTTGGGATCATGTTGGGTGATAGTTGATTTGATCTTGTTGAAAAACAGACACTTTGTGCGCCAGTCACAATTTTTTTTAAATCAGAGAAGCGTGATAAAATTCTGAATATTTTACACAAGATTGATATACAAATTTCCTACATCTTCCTAATTTTTCAGTATTTTTGGAGTTACAGACGTATACGAAGTTTTCAGATTGCTTCAGACTGCTCTGTTTTTGACAGATTCTATTTTCTTTGCGTTGTGTGCTTATTTTGATGAATCTATTGACTCTATCGGGGGGTATGGGCCATAGAAAAGTTGGAATACAGTAGATATAATGCAAGAATAAAATATGAATGGGTTTGCAATAGTACTTATAGTAGTGATTTGCTTTGTTATACTAACGGATCTCACGAAGGTTTTGTTGTGTTTTCTGTGATTTAAGTTTTCAAGTATTGGGTGAGATCGCGATGGATGAAGGAATAAGGAGTAAGAAGAGCCTAAACTTGGGGTGCCCCATGTCATGCCAAGCTATTATCTAAAAGAGAAGTAAGCAACTAAGCTTGGGGGTGTCCCCGAGTGGCATCCCCTCTTTCTTCTAACGACCATCAGTATTTTATTATATTTTTATTCGTCACATATCATGAGTTTTGCTTGTAGCATCTTGTATGATATGAGTCTTTATTTGTTTTGCTTTTTATTTTGTGTTATCTATCCTTGCTGGACACACCTATTTGAGAGAGCCAAAATTATGCTATGACTTGTTAGAATTGCTCTTTATGCTTCACTTAAATCTTTTTGATCTATGGAATTACTCTAGTGCTTCACTTATATCTTTTTGAGCACGGTGTGCTTTAGTATTTTTGAAGAAATGCTCTCATGCTTCACTTAGATTTATTTGATATTTGGTAAAAAAATAAAGAAATTCTCTCATGCTTCACTTAAATTATTTTGAGAGAAGAAACTTTTTATGCTCATGTTATTCACTTAGATTTGTTTGAGCTATCAAAAGCAACATATGAAATTAGTCCCAAAGTGATAGATATTCAAGAGGGATATAATAAAAACTTTCATGAAGATCATTGGACAAAATAAACTTGATTATTTGTAAGAGTTTTGCGGTACGATGATATAATATATGAGTCATGTTGATGAGTAATTATGCTTAGTAAGAATATTGGTGTTAAGGTTTGTGATTCCCTATGCAAGCACAAAAGTCAATAGTTATGTAATGAAATTACATCCTACATATGGTGCTTATTCGGTGTTAGTTATGCTTAATGGCCGCTTATGAGATTTTTTGTTTCTTGGTTGGATGCTTCTCAATCTTTTGCTAGCCTTCACTTGTACTAAGAGGGATTACTACTTGTGCATCCAAAATCCTTAAACCCAGTTTTGCCATATGAGTCCACTATACCTACCTATATACGGTATTATTTTGCCGTTCTAAGCAAATTTGTATGTGCCATCTCTAATCTTCAAAATAATTTTCCTTTTTGTGTGCGCGTACCGCTCATGAAACAGTAGGGGGTGGCTGATATTTTTCCATGCTAGATGTGTTATTCACATGATGAGTGTTTATTCACTTGTCATTGCACGAGAGTACGGCAAAGGTATTAGGGATGTCCAGTCCCAAAATGAAAAAAAATGAATTTACTTTATGTTGTCAAATAATAAATTCCTTGGAAAGTGTTGGTATGGATGACACCCGTGGATTCGGTTAGCCGTGGAATGTGAAACTATGGTGGAAAAAGGAATAAAATTTATTTTTCTGTATGGGAACTGCCTATGATATATCTAGCATGGAAAGTATTGGGAACTACTCGATCATTTTCGTTGACAGGAAAATCATGCCACCCAAATTGTTTTATCTCTATCTTTTTCGCTTTGAGCTCTGGCACCTCTACAAATCCCTACTTCCCTCTGCGAAGGGCCTTTCTATTTACTTTATGCAATTTTTTTTATTTGAGTCTCCATCTTCTCTTATAAAGCACAAATTAAGGGGCACTATGATCGTACTTGAGCATTGAGTGTAGCTAATATGCGAGTGTGTTTCATGAATGGATCAATGATTGAGCATAATGGGCTAGGGATAACTTGCTTTAGTGTTGATATTTCGAAAGACATGGTTGCTTGTTGATATGCTTGAGTATTGAAATCTTCTTGTCAAAACTAGACTATTGCTTTGAATCATATAAAATTCCAAATGCCCATGCTACAAAGAAAAGAATATGTGATGAACATGTTAGGCAACATTCCACATCAAAAATTCTGTTTTTATCGTTTACCTACTCGAGGACGAGCATGAATTAATCTTGGGGATGCTGACACGTCTCCAACGTATCTAATTTTTTATTGTTCCATGCTATTATATTATCAATCTTGGATGTTTTACAATCATTTTATAGCAACTTTATATCACTTTTTGGGACTAACCTATTGACATAGTGCCCAGTGCCAGTTGCTGTTTTTTCGCTTGTTTTTTACTTCGCAGAAAATCAATACCAAACGGAGTCCGAATGCAACGATACTTTTTGGAGATTTTTTTGGACCAGAAGACACAAGTTGGGCCAAGGAAGTACCAGAGGGGTGTTCCGAGGGGAGCACAACCCACCTGGGTGCCCCTAGGGGCCCAGGCGCACCCTAGTGGGTTGTGCCCACCTCGGCCGCCTCCCGCACCACCTCTTTGCTCTATATATACGGGCCTATGGCCTCCTGGAAATACAAGTTGCATATTTCCTAACAGAATTTTCTTGCCATGGGAAGAGGTGCTTTGTGATGGGTTCGATCTTACGGTGCTCAGTCCCAGTGATAGAAAGGGAAATGACACATATGTATCGTTGCTATTAAGGATAACAAGATGGGGTCTATTCCTATATGAATAGATCTTGTCTACATCATGTCATCGTGCTTATTGCATTACTCCGTTTCTCCATGAACTTAATACACTAGATGTATGCTGGATAGCGGTCGATGTGTGGAGTAATAGTAGTAGATGCACGCAGGAGACGGTATACTAATCTTGTACATGATGCCTATATAATGATCATTGCCTCGATATCGTCATGATTAATTGAAGTTCTATCAATTGCCCAACAAAAAATTGTTTACCCGCCGTATGATATTTTTCTCAAGAGAAGCCACTAGTGAAATCTATGGCCCCCGGGTCTCTTCTTTATCATATTTGCCTTCGAGATCTATTTTTATTCACTTTTATTTTCAGATCTGTTAATCTAAAAACCCAAAAATACCTTGCTGCAATTTTTTGTTATTTATTTTATCTCGCATTCCCGTGAGATCTAGTTATCCAATCTACTGCAATTTTATCTATCTTTTTACTCGGGAGGGATTGACAACCCCTCTTTTACGTTGGGTTGCAAGTATTTGTTCTTTGTGTGCAGGTACTGTTTACGTAGTGTTGCGTGGTTCTCCTACTGGTTCGATAACCTTGGTCTCATCACTGAGGGAAATACCTACCGTAGCTGTGCTGCATCATTCCTTCCTCTTTGGGGAAATACCGACCTAGTTCAAGCCGCATCAGGCGCCCTGGTGGGTTGTGCTCACCCAAGAGGGGCCCTCCAGTAGTTCTTGGCTCCAGTACTTCTCTTTTATTGTATAAAAATTCTCCAAAAAGTTCCGTTCCATTCGGAGAACTTTTATTTCTGCACAAAAACAACACGATGGTAGTTTTGCTGAAATTATAGCTCATGCGAGATAAGTTCAAAACTTTGCAAAAGCGTTAGGAAAAGTTGATACTGAAAGTGCAATCATGCCCTTAATCTTATTTTGATGTTGATGAAAATATACTCATGGGCGATTAACACAGTTTGTCAAGTATATGTCAGGTTTTAGTCTCGTTCAAATCATGTGTGTGGATTATGACAGAGGAAACGTTTATCTTCCTCAAGAATGAAGAATCAAGTCTATTGGCCTTGGCCCTCTTTTGTGCTTGTTCTTGAGTATAGGGATCCCGCACCACTAAGAGGGGAACATGGGGTCTTGTGAGAGTCTTGCTCAAACAATCTTCTTCTAAAACTCATTTTCTGATCTTTGTGTGTGTCGGACGACCGATACATGTCGGACGTCCGGACGCCCAACACATGTCGGACGACCGGTATTCACCGGACGTCCGGTTCATCCTATACAAAGCCAAAACATCGGATGTCCGGTATTCACCGGACGTCCGGTATTCACCGGACGTCCGGCACTTTCTCATCAGTACCAAAACCTCGGACGTCTGGTATCCTTCGGTCGTCCGGTACCTTTTCTAGAGAACCAAAACATCGGTTGTCTGGCGTCCACCGGACGTCCGGTACCTTCTCTACCATGCCAAAACATCGGACGTCCAGGATCCTACGGTCGTCCGGTACTTTCTATATACCATGCCAAAACATCGGTCTCCCGGTCCCAGTCGGACGTCCGGTGTCTGCCGAGCCCTCGGTCGTCCAGTGTGTATCGAACGTCCGACACTGCTGTGCTCATTTGGTCCCAATGGCCACTTATTGTGGCATACTATAAATATCTCCCTCCTATCCCGTGGGAGGGTTGACCATTCACTTCAAACATCCTCAAGAACACTTTTCACTCACTCTCTCTCACTCTCCTACACCAAATCTTAGATCCCTAAGGGATTTGTGAGCATTTGAGAGAAGTTGTCCACCCAAGTGATAGATCCACTCCTTCCCCTTCTTTGCACCAAAGGAATTCGTGATTTGAGCAAGTCTTGAGCTTTTCCCCATCGTTCTTGTTACTCTTGGAGGTTGGAGACTCCTAGGCGGTAGGATTCATTCGGAGAGGAATCAAACATTGTGATTACCCCCGGAAAGTTTGTGAGGGTTTGGAGATCAGCCCAAGGTCTACCACTAGTGGTTGAGAAACGCCTTCGTGGTGTTGTCTCAAAGGGAGAATAGGGTGAGCCTTCGTGGTGTTGGTGTGCCTTCGTGGTAACATCCACCTCTCTAACGGTGATGTAGCTTCCCTCCAAGAAAGTGAATATCGGCATACATCCTCGTCTCTCGGAGTTGCGGTTATTCCTAACCCTAACTTTTTTACTTGTGGTTACTTGTCTCTTAGGTCTTACTTATATCATATTGTGCTTGCTTACTCAGATATTTGTGTTACTCATTTACCTTGCTTAGCTCTTAGCATCATACTTGCAATTGTTAGGCTCAATTTCATATTCCGCATTATTCCTAAAATTTCTAAGTAATAATTAAAATTTGTAACTATACCTATTCACCCCGCCTCTAGGTCCATCTCGATCCTTTCAATTGGTATCAGAGCCTCATGCTTTATTCTTGTGGCTTAACCGCCCTAGAGCGAGATGAACCCTGATGGGACTCCCCTTGTTGCGGATCCAAAGGATAAGGGTGAGGATTCTACGGAAACCAAGTCCTTTACTTCTGAGGATCTAGAATGGGCCCTTGCTAAGCAAAAGGAGGATCATGATGCTTCTCTTGAGGCCTTGGTCCAAATGAGACTAGCCACATTAACCACGATGCTTGCACCACTTTCTGGTGGTGCGGCCTCAAGGCCTACTTTGCCTACTCCTTCACTTGGCCAACAACCTCCTAATAATGAACACTCGAGTGTTCCTTGGCTTTATGCAAGACCTCAGATAGAGAAACCAAAGTATAATCCTCAAGGCAAATCTCCTTTACTTGATGACACTACCGATTTTGTTTTGTGGAGACTTGCTATGCATGATCATCTTCGATATCGAAATGATGAGATGTTGGAGATCTTGGAGCATGGTTACCAAGCTGTTGACCCAAAGAATCTTACACCAAGAGAGATACACGACAAGAATCTCAACGACACAACAACCATGTGCATAAGGAGAGGTATGACGGACAAGCAAAGGAGACCGTACATACAAATCACAAGTGCCAAGGAATTATGGGATAGCATTGTGAGGACCAAGACCGGTACCTCCACTCTCCGGCTTGCTCAATATGAAATTGCCAAGGGTCAATTGCAAAACTTTTGTATGGAGAAAGGTGAATCTCCCAAGCATCTCCTTGAGCGTCTCATGACTCTCACCACTGATATCGAGTCTTGTGAGTGTGACAAGACACAACATGGATTCAACTTGACTAAGCGATTTCTCGTGGACAAGTTGCTTCATGCTCTTGCTCCATATCATCACCAAATGGTGTGGGACATAAGGAAACACAATGGATTCAAGGAAATGACTTCGGATGACATCATATCCACCTTCCAACTATTTGAAGAGTCAAAGGAAAATGCTACAAAACATCTTGCCATGCATGGTACCTCAACATCAAAGATCAATATTGCATTGAAGGCCAAGCATGTATGTGAAGAAGAGCAAAGTGAAGAAGAAGAAGATGATGATAATGAAGATGGTGATGAGATTGACTATGATGAGAGCCCTTCATATGAAGACATTGCCCTCTTTGTCAAGAAGTTTAGCGCAGAAAAATTCAAGGGAATATTCCAGAAGAAGAAAGTGAGAAAATGCTACAACTGTGAAGAAACCAACCACTTCTCCAACGACTGCCCTTATGAGAAGAGAGAAGATAAACCAAGGTTTCCCAAGACCTTTCCCAAGAAGAAGTTGCCAAATCCTTTGAACTCCAAGCTCAAGAAGAGAGATGGGAAAGCAATGGTTGCTCATGAAGAATCCGATCCGGATGATGTTAGTGGTGTTGCCGGAGTAGCTAAAGATTCTCAAAACACTTTGAGGCTAGTGAACAAGAGTGGTGATGTTGTCACCTACAACTATGTGGAAGACTACAAGGGAAACACACACAAGTGCCTAATGGCAAAGGCTGTGGTAGAAGATGGAGAGGACCAAAACCCTCCTGACAAGGTCAAGGTAACCCCACGATCAAACCCTCCTCTTTTCACTCCTTCTACTCCTTGTGATGAGTACCTTGATGCGAAGGATAATTATGATGATGATGATATAGATGATCCTATGCTTGATAAACTAAATAAGTTCATGTGCTCCCTCAAAGGAAAGAAGCTCACTATGTTTCTGTCGGATTTCGGGTTCCGGCAAAACCCTTGAGGTTCGAACACTGGGGTGCGCATGAAGATTTCCCCTACCTAATCACGCCCTCAACCTCGCCGCAATCTCAAAGCCTAGATCGACGAACTCGCAACACAAGAGACACGAGATTTATACTAGTTCGGGCCACCGTTGTGGTGTAATACCCTACTCCAGTGTGATGTGGTGGATTGCCTCTCGGGCTGAGGATGAACAGTACAAGGGGAAGAACAGCCTCCTGAGGTGAGGTGTTCTTGTGCTTGGTGAGTGTGAGGATGATCTGAATCAGTTCAGGCTGAGTTGCCTCCTACTGTGGTGGCTAGTCCTATTTATAGAGGCCCTGGTCGTCTCCCCAAATATTGAGCGGGAAGGGAGCCAACAACGGCCAATTTGAAGGGGGACAACTAGTATAAGCTATCCTGACAGTTGATGGTGATGGAGAGATTACTCCATTGGGATTTTGCCCCGGGCCTTGCCCTGGTAGATTAGGTGAGACGAAGGTTTGGCTCTACAGTGCATTTCTCCCCCTCTTGAGACGTCAAGGAATTCTTTTTGGTGGCCTCGTTTTCTTCTGCCTCGTTCCCTCTCACGATGGAATCAGTTGGTATTGCTCTTCAATGCTGCATTGGGGGCTATCGTGTTGGTCTCAAAGTGGTCCAAATTTCTCCTCGAGCATTTCGGTTTTCTGTTGCTAATAACAAAGTTGGCCATTTCATCTACAGTCTTAAGGATCGGGTTTGGCCTGATTTCTTTGCCACTTTCACTTATTCAATGGCCGTTTTAACCGTGCTCCGGTGGCAGCCTCTTGTTGGCATGCTGATGAGGAATTACTTGATTTAACTGATCGGAGACCTATTGCGATCAAGTCCAATTTGGGTTTTATGAATCCCACGTCCGTCTTAGACTCCATGCAGAAGCTTGCCAAGTTTAATCTAGTCCTGCTCAATTTTATGCGATTTTCCAATAAGGATTCGGGTGAAGCTTCTACTTCAGAAACTAGGAATGATCAACGTCCAGATTAATCTGTTCATGCTGATGTTCTTGCTCAGAACAACTCCATTTTGGATCTTTCCAGGTCACGCCACCAATTGCGGTAACTGATCAACCTATTTCCTTATTGGACAAATATCTCCAATTAGCGAGATTAGAGGAATCACAAATCCCGGTCTTTCTTTGTTTGGGCACCTTTAAATGCAGAATCAACGTGTCATATGCCACTCTCCCGCAAGGTTTCCTTTCCTCGGCATTCAAATATGCACCGGCCCACGAGCATTGGCCCCCGATACTTTCGGCCCAACATAAGGCAGATTTGGCCCAGGCCACATACACACATGCGGAGATTTTGGATTTATCAGCTAATTGGGCAAATTTGTGTGGAAAATGCCTTCAATGGGGTCACAAAAAGATAGCCTGCCACGCCAGGATTATTTGCATTAATTGCTCTGCACCTGACCATAAGGTAAGCCTCTGCCCATTACGCGCTAATCAGCCGTCAATCCACACGTAGTGGGAATCATATCAATCAATCAGGCTCTTCAATGCCTATTACTTTTACCACTTCCACAACTACCAAACCTTCAACCACCGTCCGATGCAATGGCTGTGGCTTCTATGGACACGTGGCAAGATCTTGCCTTAAACGCCACAGAGAGAGGCAATGGAAATGGGTTCCCAAAAAATCTACTCTTTCCAATCCTATCCCTCACGTTCCAACTTCTGCCTCGAAAACTGATACGACCCTGCTCTGCTCTATCACCAGACCGCAGTCACCACCCTCGCTCCCACCTTCGCTCCCCCTCTCCACCATGGCGAACTACCCCTTGAACCCGGTGTCGTTCCTGCCGTCGGGCTTCGCCGTCGAGCCGGGGCCAGCAGATCGCATCGTCCGGAGCGGGATGGTGGTCGGCCCGATTCCTCCTCTGAATCACGACTACCTTGCCATTGCTGAAGCCAGTCAGTATGTTCCTCTGCATCGTAGGGCCGCCATCCACACTGCTATCCAAGGTTTGCTTCATGAAGCCCAACTTTTCACCACTGAGTCTAGTGATCATCCTTTGGGCATTGGGATCTTTGGATTTCCGGATTCCTTCCTCAAAGACACTGCTGTAGCCACCCCTTTGAACTAGAGGAAGAAGACCCACTCATTACTTTTGTACCGCATCATGAGGCTCTTAATAGGCGCACTACTTCTTTTGGTCCTGAGATCTGGATGATGTATTTTGGTTTCCCCTTTGACTATCAAATGGATTACTATATTAACAAGTCTTTAGGGGGGTTTGGATCTTTGATGTCTTGGTATAATCCTCGTTAGAATAGAAGGTTCATGTTGATCAAATCTAGAGTGATCAGTCTGCGGCTAGTCCCTAAGAGTTTTGTGGTGTGGCAACTGGGAGGAGCACGGGATTGCTGGACTGTCCAAATCACTATCTTGCGTAGCAATGATTGGAATGCGCTCCTTCCCGAAGTTCCACCTGCAGGCGAAGAACCACCTCCTCCTGATGGCAACCCGCATCCACAGTTTGGTCCAGAGCTCACCGCGGAACAACTTTATCAACAGCAAGTGCATAATTGGCTTGTTCAGAATGCAGCTCCGGCCAATGGTGGTCAGCAAGGCAACAATCGATGGGGTGAATGGCAGGAGCAACCAGCACCGCCTGTTGTCCAAATGCCACCATATCTGATGAATTTCCAAGCTTGGCTGGCCGCGCAGGGACTGACAGTGCAACATGGGTTGGTACCTGAGAACAACCTGGAGGATAGTGCTACTCAGGCCTGGAATGATTCGATCACAGTCTCTGATGAGGTCAGTTCGGATCACTCGGAGCCTGCTTTTGCCATGGTGATTGTGGACACCCCAGCCCATCAGGAGATGGTGCCAATTGTGTCTGCTGAATTTCTTACTGTTACTGTTGAAATGCATAATGAGGGGATGCGCTTCGGTCTCTCTACCCATGGAGAAACGCTCATGAATCTTTTGCTTGCAGACCCAACTCCCCGCCAACTGCTCAACAATGCTCTGTTTTTAGCAAACCGTCCTATCCTGGCCACCTGGGGCCCTTGGAGTAGTGGCTACGGGCTGAGATCTGATAACTTGCAGGTAGAAATACAGGTTTCTGTCGACTCGGAGGGGCTGCAGTTCAGACAAATGCCCAACTCAACCATTGGCTCTTCTGTGATCATCACAGATCTGAATGAGCCCGCATTTGAGGTAGATCAACTAACTCTGGAGACAACACCTGCTATGCAACTCTTACCTGCTGCCCCCCCCCAGCTCTGTCCTTGCCGGAATTCCCAGTGCAGACTGCTGAGATCACAGTCAATCAGCCTGAGGATTTGCCTCTAGCTGCGTCTGAAGTCGTGTAGTCTGAAGATGTTCAGACAACTGAATCTGTTGCTGTTCAGTCTGACGATCAGATCTTCTCCACCAATACTGAAGCGATGTCTGAATCCTTCTCTTCTGACATGGACACACTAAGCAGCGCGATGTCTGAGCCCACCCTGATCTCAGAGAGCTCCACCATGAACACTAGCACTCAGAAGCAGCGCAAAGGGAAGATGTCAGTGCCCATTGATACAGCCAATCTCTGACGCAGCAACAGGTCCACCAAGTATGATGGCTTTCGGGTCCCACAGCCTACTGATTCCCGCCAGCAGAAATCCAAGGTTAAACCTCGTTGATCCCTTCGACCGCGACTGATGCTACACAGCGCACTCCTGATGTACAAGCCTCTGAAGTCCGGGATCTTGTTGTCCCACCTCCAACTCCACTTGCTACTATGCAAGTAGTGGGCACACAATTGTGCGCCATCCCAGCTGGGGAGCCGTCTCATGCAGCTTTTACCAAGGGGCTCGAGGACTCCGCCTCCTCCGCCTAATCTATTTGCGAGCTCTTTTATTTACTTTTAAGTCGATGGTACTTTTGCAGAGTTGGAATGTGCTCTGTTGGAATATTCGTGGTCTTAATTCCCCCGATAAACATTTAGCTCTTTCAAATGCGATCAATGCTAGTGGATGCGCCGTTATTTGTCTTCAGGAGTCCAAAATGCCTTCTTTTGATGCAGCCATGCTCAAGGCTTTATGCCCTCGACGTTTTGATACGTTTGCATTTATCCCGTCGCAAGGAGCTCCGTGCGGCATCATAACGATATGGAATAGTAGTATGTTCACGAGCGATGTCTTTTTAACTGAACCTTTTGCTCTGGGCATAGAATTCACTTCCACTCAATCAGCGCATCGGTAGAAATTGATCAATGTGTACGGCCCGTGCCAGGGTGAACAACGTGACAAGTTTACTCAATGGCTCTTTGACATTGATATCCCATCTTCTGAAGATTGGCTCATTCTTGGGGATTTTAATTACATTCGATCGCCTGATAATAGTAGCAAACCTAGTGGTAATGTGCATGATATGTCCATATTTAATGACTTCATCCGACAACAGATGCTCACGGAAATTCCTATCAAAGGTAGAAGCTATACCTGGTCAAAAATGCAACAAAACCCACTGCTTGAGCAACTCGGCTGGGTTTTCACCTCTCTAAATTGTTCTGCCTCCTTCCCCAATACGATTGTTAATCCACTTGGCAGACCAGTTTCAGATCATATTCCTTGTTCGGTGGTTATCCAGACGACGATTCCTAAAAGCAAAATATTCAGGTTTGAAACATATTGGATCGCGCACCCTGGGTTTATGGACGTCGTAGCGTAGGCTTGGAACAAACCTACCCGCCACGGGACAAATTTGAATGTTGCGTCCAGCCTATGTCAAAAGCTCAAGTCTGTTCGTCATGCCCTCTCTCAGTGGAGTAAAAAGATTTCCCACCTCAAAGTTGCCATTGAAAACACCAACAAAGCCATCCTAGAATTGGACTCCATTGCAGACCGCCGAAGTCTCACGATACCTGAAAGGAACTTCCTGGCCATCCTTAAAAAACACCTCCTTCGGCTTTTGCAATACCAGAAGGAATATTGGAAAAAACGATGCACTATCAGATGGATCAAGTTTGGCGATGAAAATTCAAAGTTTTTTCAGGCCGTGGCAACAGAACGATACAGAAGAAATTGCATCTCCACCCTAAAAACGACAGATGGTATGACTGTTGATGATCATGTGGGCTAAGAGTCAATTCTTTTTTAGACTTTCAAAGATCGCCTAGGGAAATCCAATCCTCAACCTATGCGATTCAACCTGTCCAAGCTGTTTGGATCACAGGTGGATTTTGATAGTCTCACCACTCCTTTCACACATGCAGAAATAGACACAGTTATCAAGGAAATGCCGGCTGATCGCGCAACTGGGCCTGACGATTTCAACGGTGCTTTTTTTAAAGCGTGTTGGCCGATCATCAAAACAGACTTTTATCAGCTTTGTGAAGAATTCCAGTCGGGCAAACTGAACTTGGAAAGTCTCAACTATGGATTCATCACTCTGATACATAAGAAAAATGCCCCGGAGAATGTTAATGATTATCAACCCAACACGCTCCTTAACTGCTATCTCAAGATGATCACCAAAATCCTTGCCAATAGACTCTAGAAAATCATCCTTCAAATCGTCCATCACAACCAATATGGCTTCCTACATGGTAGATCCATACATGACTGCCTGGCCTGGGCCTTCGAATACATCCACCAATGTCATGCTTCCAAACGAGAAATTATATTATTGAAGTTGGATTTTGCCAAGGCATTTGACACTATAGAACACTCGGCTATGTTGCAAATTATGAAGAAAATGGGATTTAACAAGCAATGGCTCCAATGGATAGAATGCATCTTTGCCTCTGGGAAATCTTCGGTTCTTCTCAATGGGACTCCGGGCCGCCAATTCAAATGCAAATGTGGAGTCTGACAAGGTGATCCTCCGTCAGCTTTGATTTTTGTGCTGGCCGCTGATTTACTCCAAATGGCAATTAATGATGCTCTGGCTAATAATCTCTTGCAACACCCGATCCCACCCACATCTGATGAGAATTACCCGGTCATTCAATACGCGAATGACACCATCACTATCATGTCGGCATGCCAGGAGCAAGTCATTCGCATGAAGCAGATTCTGACCGATTATGCTGTCTCAATCGGGCTCAAAATCAATTTCCATAAGTCAACTATGATTCCGATCAACACCCCCACAACAAATGCAAAACCCTCGCGGACCTATTTGGATGCACCATTGCTAGCATGCCCTTCACCTATCTAGGGCTGCTGAGGGAGTCCTGGACTAAGGGGTCCTCGGGCGTCCGGCCTGCTATCCATGGGCCGGACTGATGGGCTGTGAAGACATGAAGACCTAAGTCCATACTCATGTCCGGATTGGACTTTCCTTGGCGTGGAAGGCAAGCTAGGCGACCAGCTGTGAAGATTCCTTCTTATGTAACCGATTCCATGTAACCCTAGATTTCTCCGGTGTCTATATAAACCGGAGAGCATAGTCCGGATAGGACACATTCATTACCATATACATATAGGCTAGGCTTCTAGGGTTTAGCCATTACGATCTCGTGGTAGATCATCTCTTGTAACACTCATATTCATCAAGATCAATCAAGCAGGAAGTAGGGTATTACCTCCATAGAGAGGGCACGAACCTGGGTAAAGATCGTGTCCCCCGTCTCCTGTTACCATCGATCCTAGATGCACAGTTCGGGACCCCCTACACGAGATCCGCCGGTTTTGACACCGACATTGGTGCTTTCATTGAGAGTTCCACTATGCCATCATCAAAAGGTTTGATGGCCCCTTCATTCGTTGATGATGACGCTGTCCAGGGAGAAACCTTTCTCCACGGACAGATCTTTGTGTTCGGCGGCTTCGTACTGCGGGCCAACTCGCTTGGCCATCTGGAGCAGATCGACAGCTACGCCCCTGGCTATCAGGTTAGATTCGGAAGCTTGAACTATGTTGCGGACATCCGTGGAGACTTGATCTTCAACAGATTCGAGACCGCGGCAATCGCTCCCCGCTGCCCCGATGGACATGGCTTAAACCTGTCATCGGGCCGCATCCAGGAGAGAGCTCCTGCAGCAACTCTGGCCTTAGATCCGGAGCAGATCAAAGTCCCCCGAAGATGGGAAGCTTAACCCCATCGCGGGGGCTACCGATTCTGCGGCGTTGGAGCCGCTCGCAGATTCCACTGCGTACGACATCTGCATCAACGGAACCCCGGACTCTTCTCCGGCATCGAGTTCCGAACCCTGCGAGCCCGCGGATACCGAACTCGATCGGTTATCGATCTTCAAGTTCAGCGCTGCAGATGTCTTCCAACACTCGCCCATGGGCCACCTACTAAACTCATTAAAAAACCTATCCCATGCAGATGGCTCGTCGCCGAACTATGTTCGGTTCGAACTTACGGCGGATGACGGAGAATTTTGCTTCCCACCCGCCACCCACTTTATAGCCACCGTCGAAGACCCAACCAACACGCCTGACCCCCACTCCGAAGACATCACCGGTATGGACAATGAAGAGGGGCAGGGCAAGAGCTCGCTACCCGCTAGACACGGGATGGCCACTTCCTGGTATGATGTGTGTATGATAGACACACCCGGTGATGAGAAGGATCCAGTCGAGAATAAACCTCCTGGTACACAGTCCGAACACCGGCGCCCACAGCGCCACTCCAAGCCACATCGCCCAAGAGAAAACACTACTAGCACCAGAAAAGACAACACTCCGGACAATGAAGACCCTGTTGAGGTAGAATCCGAACAGGAGGAACAGGAAAGCGGGCAAGACAGCCCTGATGAACATGCCACATATGGAGACTCGGAGGACGGCAATTATCTCCCACCCTCCAAGGAAGAGGAGATCCTCGGCAGCGAGGATTTTATCGTGCCTAAGGAACCTCTCGAGCAGGAGCATTTCAAACGCCGGCTTATAGCCACTGCAAGGAGCTTAAGGAAGAAGCAGCTGCAACTTCAAGCAAACCAAGATTTTGCTCAATGATAGATGGACCGAGGTCTTGGCCGCCGAAGAATACAGCCTTAGTAGCCCAGACAAAAGCCACCCAAAGGGTAGGTGGCTCCCTCAATACGATGGCAGGGCGCTGGAACCCACACCACCATCGAACAATGCGGCGGGCCGGCCACAGTTCGGTCCAGACAAAGCAGCAGCCCAAACAGAGCAACATGCCAACCCATCCGGCCGTCAAATCAAGAGCAAAACAGCTCGAGGGAACACTCGCGACATCAACCAAGACCCGGAGGATACAGCACGACGCACAAGATCAATGTACAGATCACGGAGATACACCCCGACCGACTATGATGGTCACCCATTCGGATACTATAGAGCCGACCACGCCCGGTCCGAACTCCGTAAGCGGAGTCCGCCAGAGGTGCTTCACAGTGTGGCCCAACATAGAGGAGCCGCACACCCTCTCTGCTTCACCGACGAGGTAATGGAGCATGAATTCCCAGACGGGTTCAAACCCATTAACATCAAATCATACGATGGAACAACAGATCCCGCGGTATGGATTGAGGATTACCTCCTCCATATTCACATGGCCCGCGGAGACGACCTTCATGCCATTAAATACATACCTGTCAAGCTTAAGGGGCCAGCTCGCTACTGGCTAAACAGTTTACCAGAAAATTCTATTGGTAGCTAGGAAGACTTGGAAGACGCCTTTCGAGACAACTTCCAAGGAACGTATGTCCGGCCTCTAGATGCCGATGACTTAAGTCATATTGTCCAGAAGCCTGGTGAGTTAGTCAGGGAGCTCTGGACTAGGTTCTTAGTAAAAAAGAACCAAATTGTTGACTGTCCGGACGCAGAAGCCCTCGCAGCCTTCAAACATGGCGTCCGGGATGAATGGCTAGCGTGTCACCTTGGCCAGGAAGGACCCAAGTCCATGACAGCCCTTACGCTCTAATGACTCGCTTTTGTGCAGGAGAAGACAACTAGCTCGCTCGTAAAAGCAATAACGCCAGTGACCCGGGCACTTTCGAAATTCGAGACGGCAATGGTAAGCCACGACGAACCGAACACAACAGTCGCAGTAATACATGCGACACAGCGGTGAACGCCGGATTTCACAATCCAAAGCCCGGTCAACGGAAGAAGCCACTAAAGGCAAACCAGGATGGACCATCCACCCTTGATAGGGTATTGGACTGCCCTTGTCAGATTCATGGTCACCCTGATAGGCCAGCTAATCATACCAACAGAAACTATTGGGTCCTCAAGCAGGCAGGCAAGCTCAAAACCGATCACAAGGGGAGGAGGCCACCAGGCGATAGAGACGACGGATCAGCTCGCCAGCCGAACACCAGGGGCCAGAAACACTTTCCCTCTGAAGTTCGACCACTCCCAGAACGGAAATAGCAGTTCGGCTTCCGCCGCCCACCTACTGTACTAGCAAAGTTCACACCACGCGTACATCACTATGCACTCAAGATACCATGGGCATTGGCGAAAGCACAATATGGACAACCCTGCAAGAATCCCCGTAACGTTCTTATCCGTCTTTGTTATTTTTCTGTATCATTTCTTAAAAATAGGTGACCATCAGGACATCATCTACATTGGACTCTCTCAAAGTTCGGATCCGCACACTCACCTACGGGGCCACTCCCGTTAAGGATTCCCCTCCCCGAGGACGGGCGGTGCAGACGTGCGACAGGAGGTCCAAAATAAGCTTTTGTAGACCACGCTCTTTCTTTTGAGCCTGTACCATGCCCTTTATATATATTTATCATTGGCATATTGCTCCGCTCCCAGTAAACTTTATCCGAACTAATCTTTTATGCTCTTTCTACAATGAGTCCGGCCGTAACGGCTGCCTTACAAGACGCGCCTCAGCATAACTTGCCAGGGCCCGGTATGGGAACAAACGAGCCGCCAGTAAAAGTCTGAACAGCTCTATAGCGTACTTCAGCGTCGCAAGTTTGGCCTTATATGCATCAGCTCCGAATCATTGTCTTTGGTCAATAGTTGGGTTGCCCGGCTCCTGTGCTTGCTACCCTACGTTCCGCTCTATCGGCTAGGGTAGTAAAGGGAGAACTACTGCGATTGTGCCCTGGCCTAGACCGGATGAGCACCTCAGTAGAGAAAGCCAAAAACTGACTGTCATGATGCGGCGAGAGCTGGTCAACCACTTGACGACTTATTCGAATCTTTAGTGATTCTCCGTGTCACACGGGGGATCTTTTTTAGATCAACATATGTAAAGCACTATGCGCCGTATACATACCAGGGGCTATGTCGTAGCCCCACCATAAAACTCCTATGGCTAAGTGAAAGTGTTAACGCCCTATAGTCCGATTGCCTGGTTCGCCGCATTATCACCTCCTTTATGGACCAAGATGTTGGATAAAGAGTGATTAAATGCTTTTCCGAACACCCCCGTACTTCCTACGAGGGGGCTGAAGCCGACGAACGGAAAACTTTCAGATTATACTAAAACGGCCACAGAGGAGGAATTCAAGCTTTTGAGCAAAATATAAATAGATTAACTATAAAGTTGTTTGTTACATCAGTATATAAATCACTCGAACATTATATGTTTCGAGCATTGACCCTCTATCAAGCGGGCGACATCCAAGACGTCTTCAAAATAGTGCTCCGGCTCATTACGGTCCTGGCCCTTGGGTGGACTCCTCGCCGCAACATCAATGGCCTTCATCTTTCCCCAAAATGTTTTGACTCGGGCAAAGGCCATCCGTGCACCCTCAATGCACGCCGACCTCTTCACAGCGTCGATATGTGGCACCGCGTCAACAAGCCGCTGCACCAGGCCAAAATAACTACTCGGAATTGGCTCACTTGGCCACAACCGGATTATGACGTTCTTCATGGCATCGCCAGATATCCTATGAAGCTCGGCCCACTGGGACATCTGTTCATTGAGCAACAGAGGGCGCTTCGACGCGCCGAATTGTGACCAGAAAATCTTCTCTGTTGCATACCCCTCTTGTGCATGGTAAAATTGCGCCGCATCAGAAGAACTCTTCGGCAAGTCCAAAAGTTCAGCCGGAGAACTCCAGACCTGGTTTAGCTGAGCATAGTCCGGATTGCCAAACTTGGTCTAAAGCAAAAAGGGCTTACCGGCCGCTATCTCCTTAGCCCGCCGAATCTCTTCACGAGCCTCCCTAGATTCAGACCGAGCTTCACTCGCCTCTCGTACGGCCTTATCAAGCTCAGCCATTTTGGCTTTATTCTCCTTCTCAAGGAATTCACATCGGCTGGCAGTATTCTTCAATTCAAGCGCCAGTGCGGATATTTTCTCCTCACTTTGGCGCCGAGCTGCTTGTTCGGCTCTTAGATCAGCCAATGCCTTCTCGGCAGCCGCATCACTACACCGGGCCTGCTTGTTGGCCCAGGCTAGCTCCGCCGGAAGAGCTTCAACGGCGGCAGCACCATCTGCAATCATGCACATTTCATATAAACCCTTTTCGGCATCAGGCCTACATTACAACCACATTGGTGTAAGGAATGCTCGACATATATACCTTGCGAGTCGTCAAGACGCCTGTTGATCAATGCAATGTCATCTTCCACAATATCCAGCTTTTGCTGCAGTTCGGCCACTTCCGTATTTCGGGTAGCCGCAGGAGGGGAGGCAGCCTATATTCCAAGTTAAATGAAGGTTAGCAACTGAGCATATCTTTTTGATCCCCTGATCGCTTCCGTCGGAAGGCAATCCAACTCTCAGGGGCTACTGCATATACAACAGGTGCATTATGTCAATATTATTCAATTGGCAAAACTACATCACAAACCTCAAAACTGAAGGAAATATGCCCTAGAGGCAATAATAAAGTTATTATTTATTTCCTTATTTCATGATAAATGTTTATTATTCATGCTAGAATTGTATGAACCGGAAACTTGATACATGTGTGAATACATAGACAAACATAGTGTCACTAGTATGCCTCTACTTGACTAGCTCGTTGATCAAAGATGGTTGAGTTTCCTAGCCATAGACATGAGTTGTCATTTGATTAACGGGATCACATCATTAGGAGAATGATGTGATTGACTTGACCCATTCCGTTAGCTTAGCACTTGATCGTTTAGTATGTTGCTATTGCTTTCTTCATGACTTATACATGTTCCTATGACTATGAGATTATGCAACTCCCGTTTACCGGAGGAACACTTTGTGTGCTACCAAACGTCACGACGTAACTGGGTGATTATAAAGGTGCTCTACAGGTGTCTCCGAAGGTACTTGTTGAGTTGACGTATTTCGAGATTAGGATTTGTCACTCCGATTGTCGGAGAGGTATCTCTGGCCCATCTCGGTAATGCACATCACTATAAGCCTTGCAAGCAATGTGACTAATGAGTTAGTTGCGGGATGATGCATTACGAAACGAGTAAGGAGACTTGCCGGTAACAAGATTGAACTAGGTATTGAGATACCAACGATCAAATCTCGGGCAAGTAACATATCGATGACAAAGGGAACAACTTATGTTGTTATGCGGTTTGACCGATAAAGATCTTCGTAGAATATGTAGGAGCCAATATGAGCATCCAGGTTCCGCTGTTGGTTATTGACCGGAGATGTGTCTCGGTCATGTCTACATAGTTCTCGAACCCGTAGGGTCCGCACGCTTAACGTTCGGTGACGATTTGTATTATGAGTTATGTGATTTGATGTACCGAAGGTAGTTCGGAGTCCCGGATGAGATCGGGGACATGACGAGGAGTCTTGAAATGGTCGAGACGTAAAGATCGATATATTGGACGACTATATTCGGACATCGGAAAGGTTCCGAGTGATTCGGGTATTTTTCTGAGTACCGGAGAGTTACGGGAATTCGTATTGGGCCTTAATGGGCCATACGGGAAAGGAGAGAAAGGTCTCAAAAGGTGGCCGCACCCCTCCCCATGGTCTGGTCCGAATTGGACTAGGGAGGGGGGCGCCCCCTTCCTTCCTTCTCCTTTTCCCTTCCCTTTTTCCTATTCCATGTGGGAGGAGGAATCCTACTAGGACCAGGGAGTCCTAGTAGGACTCCACACTTCTGGCACACCCTAGAGGCTGGCCGGCCTCCTCTCCTCCATCCTTTATATACGGGGGCATGGGGGCACCTCTAGACACAACAATTGATCTCTTGATCTCTTAGCGTGTGCTTAGGCGAAGCCCTACGTCGGTAGCAACATCATCACCGTCATCACGCCGTCGTGCCGACGGAACTCTCCCGTGAAGCTCTGCTGGATCGGAGTTCGTGGGACGTCATCGAGCTGAACATGTGCTGAACTCGGAGGTGCCGTACGTTCAGTACTTGAATCGGTCGGATCATGAAGACGTACGACTACATCAACCGTGTTGTGTTAATGCTTCCGCTTTCGGTCTACGAGGGTACGTGGACACACTCTCCCCTCTCGTTGCTATGCATCACCATGATCCTGTGTGTGCGTAGGATTTTTTTGAAATTACTACGTTTCCCAACAGTGGCATCCGAGCCTGGTTTTATGCGTAGATGTTATATGCACGAGTAGAACACAAGTGAGTTGTGGGCGATACAAGTCATACTTCTTACCATCATGTCATACTTTGGTTCGGTGGTATTGTTGGATGAAGCGGCCCGGACCGACATTACGCGTACGCTTACGCGAGACTGGTTCTACCGGCGTGCTTTGCACACAGGTGGCTGGCGGGTGTCAGTTTCTCCAACTTTAGTTGAACCGAGCGTGGCTACGCCCGGTCCTTGAGAAGGTTAAAACAACACTAACTTGACGAACTATCGTTGTGGTTTTGATGCGTAGGTAAGAACGGTTCTTGCTCAGCCCGTAGCAGCCACGTAAAACTTGCAACAACAAAGTAGAGGACGTCTAACTTTTTTTTGCAGGGCATGTTGTGATGTGATATGGTCAAGACGTGATGAGATATAAGTTGTTGTATGAGATGATCATGTTTTTGTTGAAGTTATCGGCAACTGGCAAAAGCCTTATGGTTGTCTCTCTATTGCATAAGATGCAAGCGCCAAATAATTGCTTTACATTATCGCTATGCGATAGCAATAGTTGCAAGAGCAATAGTTGGCGAGATGACCATCTGACGACACATTGATATAGATCAAGATGATGGAGATCATGGTGTCATGCCGGTGATGATGGAGATCATGACGATGCTTTGGAGATGGAGATCAAAGGCACAAGATGATGATGGCCATATCATGTCACATATTATGATTGCATGTGATGTTTATCTTTTATACATCTTATTTTGCTTAGTTCGGCGGTAGCTTTATATCTCTCACTAAATTTCATGGTATAAGTGTTCTCCCTGAGTATGCACCATTGCAAAAGTTCTTCGTGCTGAGACACCACGTGATGATGGGGTGTGATAAGCTCTACGTTCAAATACAATGGGTGCAAGACAGTTTTGCACACGCGGAATACTCAGGTTAAACTTGACCAGCCTAGCGTATGCAGATATGGCCTCGGAACACTGAGACCGAAAGGCCGAGCGTGAATCATATAGAAGATATGATCAACATAGTGATGTTCACCATTGAAAACTACTCCATCTCACGTGATGATCGGACATGGTTTAGTTGATTTGGATCACGTGATCACTTAGATGATTAGAGGGATGTCTATATAAGTGGGAGTTCTTAAGTAATATGATTAATTGAACTTTAATTTATCATGAACTTAGTCCTGGTAGTATTAGCATATCTATGTTGTAGATCAATAGCTCGCGATGTTGCTCCCCGTTTATTGTGTTCCTAGAGAAAAACTATGTTGAAAAATGTTAGTAGCAATGATGCGGATTGGATCCGTGATCTGAGGATTATCCTCATTGCTGCACAGAAGAATTATGTCCTTGATGCACCGCTAGGTGACAGACCTATTGCAGGAGCAGATGCAGACGTTATGAACGTTTGGCTAGCTCAATATGATGACTACTTGATAGTTTAGTGCACCATGCTTAACGGCTTAGAATCGGGACTTCAAAGACGTTTTGAACGTCATGGACCATATGAGATGTTCCAGGAGTTGAAGTTAATATTTCAAGCAAATACCCGAGTGGAGAGATATGAAGTCTCCAACATGTTCTATAGCTAAAAGATGGAGGAGAATAGCTCAAGCAGTGAGCATGTGCTCACATTGTCTGGGTACTACAATCGCTTGAATCAAGTGGGAGTTAATCTTCCAGATAAAATAGTGATTGACAGAATTCTCTAGTCACCATCACCAAGTTAGTAGAACTTCGTGATGAACTATAGTATGCAAGGGATGACGAAAACGATTCCCGAGCTTTTCATGATGATGAAATCGATGAAGGTAGAAATCAAGAAAGAGCATCAAGTGTTGATGATTAACAAGACCACTAGTTTCAAGAAAAGGGGCAAAGGGAAGAAGGGGAACTTCAAGAAGAACGGCAAGCAAGTTGCTGCTCGAGTGAAGAAGCCCAAGTCTGGACCTAAGCCTGAGACTAAGTGCATCTACTGCAAAGGGACTGGTCACTGGAAGCGGAACTACCCCAAGTAATTGGCGGATAAGAAGGATGGCAAAGTGAACATAAGTATATTTGATATACATGTTTTTGATGTGTACTTTACTAGTGTTATAGCAACCCCTCGGTATTTGATAATGGTTCAGTTGCTAAAAGTAGTAACTCAAAACGGGAGTTGCAGAATGAACAGAGACTAGTTAAAGGTGAAGTGATGATGTGTGTTGGAAGTGGTTCCAAGATTGATATAATCATCATCGCACACTGCCTATACTTTCGGGGTTAGTGTTGAACCTAAATAAGTGTTATTTGGTGTTTGCGTTGAGCATGAATATGATTTGATCATGTTTATTGCAATACGGTTATTCATTTAAGTTAGAGAATAATTGTTGTTCTGTTTACATGAATAAAACCTTCTATGGTCATACACCCAATGAAAATGGTTTGTTGTGTCTCGATCGTAGTGATACACATATTCATAATATTGAAGCCAAAAGATGCAAAGTTAATAATGATAGTGCACCTTATTTGTGGCACTGCCGTTTAGGTCATATTGGTGTAAAGCGCATGAAGAAACTCCATGCTGATGGGATTTTGGAATCACTTGATGCTTGCGAACCATGCCTTATGGGCAAGATGACTAAAACTCCGTTCTGCGAAACAATGGAGCGAGCAACTGACTTATTGGAAATAATACATACTGATGTATTCGATCCGATGAGTGTTGAGGCTCGCGGCAGGTATCGTTATTTTCTGACCTTCACAGATAGTTTGAGCAGTGAAGTGGAAAATCATCGTAATGGGTATATCTACTTAATGAAACATAAGTCTGAAACATTTGAAAAGTTCAAAAATTTCACAGTGATGTGGAAAATCATCGTAACAAGAAAATAAAGTTTCTACGATCTGATCGTGGAGGAGAATATTTGAGTTACAAGTTTGGCCTTCAGTTAAAACAATGAGAAATAGTTTCACTACTCACGCCACCTGGAACACCACAGTGTAATGGTGTGTTCGAACGTCATAACCGTACTTTATTAGATATGGTGCAATCTATGATGTCTCTTACCGATTTACCACTATCGCTTTGGGGTTATGCATTAGAGACAGCTGCATTCACGTTAAATAGGGCACCATCTAAATCCGTTGAGACGACAACATATGAACTATGGTTTGGCAAGAAACCAAAGTTGTCGTTACTTAAAGTTTGGGGTTGCGATGCTTATGTGAAAAAGTTTCATCCTGATAAGCTCAAACCTAAATCGGAGAAATGTGTCTTCATAGGATACCCAAAGGAGACAGTTGGGTACACCTTCTATCACAGATCTGAAGGCAAGACATTCGTTGCTAAGAATGGATACTTTCTAGAGAAGGAGTTTCTCTCGAAAGAAGTGAGTGGGAGGAAAGTAGAACTTGATGAGGTAACTGTACCCGCTCCCTTATTGGAAAGTAGTTCATCACAGAAATCTGTTCCTATGACTCCTACACTAATTAGTGAGGAAGCTAATCATGATGATCATGTAACTTCAGATCAAGTTACTACCGAACCTCGTAGGTCAACCAGAGTGAGATCCGTACCTGAGTGGTACGGTAATCCTGTTCTGGAGGTCATGTTACTTGACCACGATGAACCTACGAACTATGAGGAAGCGATGATGAGCCCAGATTCCACGAAATGGCTTGAGGCCATGAAATCTGAGATGGGATCCATGTATGAGAACAAAGTGTGGACTTTGATTGACTTGCCCGATGATCGGCAAGCCATAGAAAATAAATGGATCTTCAAGAGGAAGACAAACATTGATAGTAGTGTTACTATCTACAAAGCTAGAATTATCGCAAAAGGTTTTCGACAAGTTCAAAGGTGTTGACTACGATGAGAGTTTCTCACTCGTATCTATGCTTAAGTCTGTCCGAATCATGTTAGCAATTTCCGCATTTTATGAAATCTGGCAAATGGATAAACAAAAATGCATTCCTTAATGGATTTATCAAAGAAGAGTTGTATATGATGCAACCAGAAGGTTTTGTCGATCCTAAAGGTGTTGACAAAATGTGCAAGCTCCAGCGATCCATCTATTGACTAGTGCAAGCATCTCGGAGTTGGAATATATGCTTTGATGAGTTGATCAAAGCATATAGTTTTATACAGACTTGCGGTGAAGCCTGTATTTACAAGAAAGTGAGTGGGAGCACTACAGCATTTCTGATAAGTATATGTGAATGACATATTGTTAATCGGAAATAATGTAGAATTTTCTGGAAAGCATAAAGGAGTATTTGAAAGGAGTTTTTCAAATAAAGACCTCGGTGAGGCTGCTTACATATTGAGCATCAAGATCTATAAAGATAGATCAAAACGCTTGATAAGTTTTTTCAATGATTACATACCTTGACAAGATTTTGAAGTAGTTCAAAATGGAACAGTCAAAGAATGAGTTCTTGCCTGTATTACAAGGTGTGAAATTGAGTAAGACTCAAAACCCGACCACGGCAGAAGATAGAAAGAGAATGAAAGTCATTCCCTTTGCCTCAGCCATAGGTTCTATAAAGCATGCCATGCTGTATACCAGATCTATTGTATACCCTACACTGTTTTCGTAAAGGGAGTACAATAGTGATCTAGGAGTAGATCACTGTACATTGGTCAAAATTATCCTTAGAAGACTAAGGAAATATTTCTCAATTATGGAGGTGATAAAGAGTTCGTCGTAAAAAGTTACGTCGATGCAAGCTTTGACACCGATCTAGATGACTCTGAGTCTCGATCTGGATACATATTGAAAGTGGGAGCAATTAGCTACAGTAGCTCCGTGCAGAGTATTGTAGACATAGAATATTTGCAAAATACATACGGCTCTGAATGTGGCAGACCCGTTGACTAAACTTCTCTCACAAGCAAAACATGATCACACCTTAGTACTCTTTGGGTGTTAATCACATAGCGATGTGAACTAGATTATAGACTCTAGTAAACCCTTTGGGTGTTGGTCACATGACGATGTGAACTATGGGTGTTATTCACATGGTGATGTGAACTATTGGTGTTAAATCACATGGCGATGTGAACTAGATTGTTGACTCTAGTGCAAGTGGGAGACTGAAGGAAATATGCCCAAGAGGCAATAATAAAGTTATTATTTATTTCCTTATTTCATGATAAATGTTTATTATTCATGCTAGAATTGTATTAACCGGAAACTTGATACATGTGTGAATACACAGACAAACATAGTGTCACTAGTATGCCTCTACTTGACTAGCTCGTTGATCAAAGATGGTTGAGTTTCCTAGCCATAGACATGAGTTTTCATTTGATTAACGGGATCACATCATTAGGAGAATGATGTGATTGACTTGACCCATTCCGTTAGCTTAGCACTTGATCGTTTAGTATGTTGTTATTGCTTTCTTCATGACTTATACATGTTCCTATGACTATGAGATTATGCAACTCTCGTTTACCGGAGGAACACTTTGTGCGCTACCAAACGTCACAACGTAACTGGGTGATTATAAAGGTGCTCTACAGGTGTCTCCGAAGGTACTTGTTGAGTTGGCGTAATTCGAGATTAGGATTTGTCACTCCAATTGTCGGAGAGGTATCTCTGGGCCCTCTCGGTAATGCACATCACTATAAGCCTTGCAAGCAATGTGACTAATGAGTTAGTTGCGGGATGATGCATTACGAAACGAGTAAAGAGACTTGCCGGTAACGAGATTGAACTAGGTATTGAGATACCGACGATCAAATCTCGGGCAAGTAACATACCGATGACAAAGGGAACAACGTATGTTGTTATGCGGTTTGACCGATAAAGATCTTCGTAGAATATGTAGGAGCCAATATGAGCATCCAGGTTCCGCTATTCGTTATTGACCGGAGATGTGTCTCGGCCATGTCTACATAGTTCTCGAACCCGTAGGGTCCGCACGCTTAACGTTCGGTGACGATTTGTATTATGAGTTATGTGATTTGATGTACCGAAGGTAGTTCGGAGTCCAGCATGAGATCGGGGACATGATGAGGAGTCTCGAAATGGTCGAGACGTAAAGATCGATATATTGGACGACTATATTCGGACATCGGAAAGGTTCCGAGTGATTCGGGTATTTTTCCGAGTACGGGAGAGTTACGGGAATTCGTATTGGGGCCTTAATGGGCCATACGGGAAAGGAGAGAAATGCCTCAGAAGGTGGCCGCACCCCTTGCCATGGTCTAGTCCGAATTGGACTAGGGAGGGGGCGCCCCCTTCCTTCCTTCTCCTTTTCCCTTCCCTTTTTCCAATTCCATGTGGGAGGAGGAATCCTACTAGGACTAGGGAGTCCTAGTAGGACTCCACACTTCTGGCGCACCCTAGGGGCTGGCCGGCCTCCCCTCCTCCATCCTTTATATACGGGGGCATGGGGGCACCTCTAGACACAACAATTGATCTTTTGATCTCTTAGCCGTGTGCGCTGCCCCCCTCCACCATATTCCACCTCGGTCGTATCGTAGCAGTGCTTAGGCGAAGCCCTGCGTCGGTAGCAACATCATCACCGTCATCACGTCGTCGTGCTGACGGAACTCTCCCGTGAAGCTCTGCTGGATCGGAGTTCGTGGGACGTCATCGAGCTGAACGTGTGCTGAACTCGGAGGTGCTGTACGTTCGGTACTTGGATCGGTCGGATCGTGAAGACGTACGACTACATCAACCGCGTTGTGCTAATGCTTCCGCTTTCGGTCTACCAGGGTACGTGGACACACTCTCCCCTCTCATTGCTATGCATCACCATGATCCTGTCTGTGCGTAGGATTTTTTTTGAAATTACTACGTTTCCCAACAAAAAACCCTTAGGAGGCTCGTGAAGGCCTCGTTCAACCCGCTCTTCGCGGATAGAACCTTTTCGACCACCGTAACCATCAAGACATGGTGTTCTTCCGAAACGGACGCTTGTCGCAGCATGTCCGTCAGCATTTCCGGCGCTTCTGGGTCTTCGGAAGCCGCCGCCGGAGTACGGTATTCCTTTGAAGGAATCCGCCCACTCGCTCCCAGGATCGTCTCCGGCTCTAAACCGGATAGGGCGGGGCCGCCATGCTTGATTCCCGAACCCTGAGTGATAGAGACACCACCTTCGGGTAATGCCCTGTTCGTTTCCTGCACTGCTTGTCGACCAGGAGGAGCCCCTCGGGACGATACCTCAGAATCATCCGCCCTGTTGGGCGAGGGGGCTGGAGAAGGCGTGTCACTCTCCATCATCTCTGGAAAAAGGTCTCCCGAGGAGGAGGACGATTGGGAAACCCCAGGCGTTAACCTGCGAGGACATACGTATGTCGGAGGATTACTTCAGTAATAAGAAAGGAAGGAGGTATGGTTTAAGTACCCTGCTACACTTACAGTTTGACCAGAGGTTTATCCTCATCATAAAGCTCCACGTCAACATCGCTTGCCCGACCCAAGCCGCCCGTCAATGGTGTTTTCCCTTTCTTGGAAGGTTTCCCCTCCCGACCTTCAGAAGCGGCCCTTTTCTTGCCATGGAAGGCCTCCTCTGCACCTTTGCCCTCGGGCAAGAGGGTTTCGGTTTCCGCGAACACAACGTCTGATTTATCCTTGGGGCAGAGACTACCTCCGGCCTCCCTTTTATCGCCCTCCTCCGCAGACACCTGGTACGGTGTCAGAGTCAGCATCCTCGTTAGTAGGGCGTTCGCAGAGTCTTCGGGAAGGGGCGCCGGACACCAGATCAACACCGCTTTCTTTATCCAGTCCTGTGAAGGGACGGATTGTTCAATATCTTACCAAGAGATACTCGAATAAAGGGTGTGCGGAGATCGAATAATTACCGCAGTGTCCGGATGATTGCAGTCGAGGCCAACATCTTCGATGGTGTCCGGCCATTGCTCTCATTCCCGAAATATAATTTCCACATTCCCTCATGCGTAGTGCCAAGGAAGTGCTGAAGAGTCCGCCGTCCTTCGGGATTAAACTCCCACATACGGAGAGGCCGCCGCTGACATGGCAGGGTCCGGCGGACTAGCATTACTTGAACGACGTTCACAAGACCGACGCCCTTCTCGGTAAGGCTTCGGACACGACCTTGCAGAGTCTGCACTTCATTGACGGATCCCCAGTCCAGTCCCTTATTGATCCATGAAGCAAGCTGAATTGGAGGGCTGGGTCGGAACGCAGGCGTAGCCGCCCACTTGGAGCCCCGCGGCTTGTTGATATAAAACCACCCCTGCTGCCATAGGTCAGAAGACTTGGCGAAAGATCCTTCAAACCAAACCGCGCTGGCAAGCTTGCCTATTGTGACGCTGCCGCACTCTGCCTGCTCCTCCTCTGTCACCTACGGCCTCACGTCAAAGGTCTTGAGCCACAAACCAAAGTGCGGAGGAGTCCGGAGGAAGGCCTCACATGTGACAATAAATGTCGAGATGAGGAGAATAGAGTCCGGGGCCAGATCGTGAAAGTCTAGCCCATAGTAAAACATGAGCCCCCGGACGAAGGGGTTAAGCGCGAACCCTAACCCATGGAGGAAGTGGAACACAAACACTACCCTCTCGCCGGATTTGGGGGTAGGTACGACCTGCCCCTGTGCAGGAAGCCGATGGAGGATTTCCGGGGTCAGATACCTCGCTGCGCGGAGCTTCGCAATATCCTCCTCTGTGACAGAAGAAGCCACCCACCGGCCTGGACGGCTAGATCCGGACATGATTGGGGCTGGTGGCGATGGGAACCCGAGGGTTGGAACTTGGGGTGGCTAGGGTTGAGGAAGAAGCGAGCGCAAAGGAAGAATACGAGTCTGGGACCCTATATAAAGAAACCAAGTACTAAGCGTATCCACCTGGGTCTCGGAACTTACCAATCTCCAGAGAGTTGTACCCGGGGGACGGTTGGGTTACCCACGGCTGCATTAATGGAAATCCCGTGAATAAGGGAACACGATCCCTGCCTTGGCAAGACAAGCCAATAAAACCGCGTCCCGAGACGTGGGGCGACGCGCCAGCCAACGGTTGGAAATAGTGACCGGGCAGGCATGATGTCATAAACAGTTACCAATAAATTAGGCTCGTATATTTTCTGCAACTGTATATACAGGTCCGGATATATCTACTACATCCGAAGACTATCTTGGAGTTCGGAGAAAGGGGAACCCGCCTTGCAATGCCGAAGACAATCTGCGCGCCGGACTCCTCGTCATTGAAGCCATGTTCAGGGGCTACTGAGGGAGTCCTGGACTAAGGGGTTCTCGGGCGTCCGGCCTGCTATCCATGGGCCGGACTGATGGGCTGTGAAGACATGAAGACCGAAGACCATACTCGTGTCCGGGTTGGACTTTCCTTGGCGTGGAAGGCAAGCTAGGCGACCAGCTGTGAAGATTCCTTCTTATGTAACCGACTCCATGTAACCCAAGATCTCTTCGGTGTCTATATAAACCAGAGAGCATAGTCTGGATAGGACACATTCATTACCATATACATATAGGCTAGGCTTCTAGGGTTTAGCCATTACGATCTCGTGGTAGATCATCTCTTGTAACACTCATATTCATCAAGATCAATCAAGCAGGAAGTAGGGTATTACCTCCATAGAGAGGGCCCGAACCTGGGTAAACATCGTGTCCCCTGTCTCCTTTTACCATGGATCCTAGACGCACAGTTCGGGACCCCCTACCCGAGATCCGCCGGTGTCAAAACCGGCGGATCTCGGGTAGGCGGTCCCGAACTGTGCGTCTAAGGCGGATGGTAACAGGAGGCGGGGGACACAATGTTTACCCAGGTTCGGGCCCTCTCGATGGAGGTAATACCCTACTTCCTGCTTGATTGATCTTGATGATATGAGTATTACAAGAGTTGATCTACCATGAGATCGTAGAGGCTAAACCCTAGAAGCTAGCCTATGGTTATGATTGTTGTTGTCCTACGGACTAAACCCTCCGGTTTATATAGACACCGGAGGGGCTAGGGTTACACAGAGTCGGTTACAAGGGAGGAGATCTACATATCCGAATTGCCAAGCTTGCCTTCCATGCAAAGGAGAGTCCCATCCGGACACGGGACGAAGTCTTCAATCTTGTATCTTCATAGTCCAACAGTCCGGCCAAGGTATATAGTCCGGAAGTCCGAGGACCCCCTTATCCAGGACTCCCTCAGTAGCCCCTGAACCAGGCTTCAATGACGATGAGTCCGGCGCGCAGATTGTCTTCGTCATTGCAAGGCGGGTTCCTCCTCCGAATACTCCATAGAAGATTTTGAACACGAGGATCGTGTCCGGCTCTGCAAAACAAATTCCACATACCACCGTAGAGAGTATAATATTTCCACAAATCTAATCTGCTGACAACGTGACATCACGCCGTGGTCTAGTCATTATTCGAACCGTTTTTCTCAACCAGCTACTGCACATATTGAGAGGCGGTTTTCTTGGCACGTCTTGTAGAAGCAGAGATCGTGTCCCCTTATCACGGGATTCTCATCAATACGGGTGTGGGTAACCCAACCGCGCCATTAATCATGGCGCTTGGGGAATAAGCGAGTTTACCAGGCAGGTGAGGAGGCGCACAGTTTCCTCCACCCTTATAAAGGGACAAGGACTTCTCTTTTTCACCCACGCCTTCTTCTTCCCTGCCCATCCATTCTCGCGCACTCGAGCTCCAGCGCCCAAGTTCACATTTTCTCCGCAAACCACTCCAAACATGTCCGGAGTGGGAGGCAAGTGGATGGTCTCCTTCGTTACGGAGGGGGACATTAGGAAGCTCCGGGAAGCCGGATACCTAGCCGCAGATATCGCGCACCGGCTCCCAGACGCGGGGCAGATCGTCCCTACTCCAGAACCTCACGAGAGGGTCGTATTCCTTACCCACTTTGTCCGCGGACTGGGATTTCCCCTCCACCCATTCGTCCGTGGGCTCATGTTTTACTATGGGCTAGATTTCCATGATCTGGCCCCCAATTTCATCCTCAACATCTCGGTGTTTATCGTCGTGTCCAAGGCCTTCCTTCGCATCAAGCCCCACTTCGGCCTATGGCTGAAGACCTTCAATGTGAGACCAAAGGTGGTGGTCGGACAGCAGGCGGAGTGCGGAGGCGCCATGGTGGGCAGAATGCCCAACGTCACCGGGCTCGAAGGCTCCTATGTGGATACCGTGAAGGGGTGCAATCGGGGTGGTTCTACATCACCGAGCAGCGCGACACCAACTGGGTGGCGGCCCCCGAATTTCGATCCGGCATCCCCATGCGGCTCACCTCCTGGAAAGAGAAGGGCCTATCCTGGGGTTCGTCGGTGGAGCTGACCGGACTACAAAAATGTGTCAAGAATATGATAAGCAAGAAAATCAAGCTTGTCAACATGGTCCAGGTCATGCTCTTCCGCCGAATCCTCCCGTGTCAAAGATGGGCATTCAATATGTGGGAGTTTGACCCGGCCGAGCACCAGATGCTGCGAGAGCTTTTTGACACGATGCACAAGGACGTCTGGAAGGTGTTGTTCAAGGGCGCCGAGGTACCTCCTCCCCTTACCGAGGATCGCGGACTCAGCGCAAAGCGCCCCGCCAATCCGGTAAGTCTTTTATATCTCATAAGATGTTTCTTTCCGCCGTATAATCATGCATGGGATCTAAGCCTCCACGCCATTTAATAGGACTGGGTAGCGACAGCGGAGCAGATCGATTGTCCAGCCCCCCTGCCCAAAGATCCAGCAGATGCTCTCCTAACGGAGATGCTGGTTCCAGCGCCTTATGAGGCGCCGGAGAACCAGGCCAAGAAGAAGGCCACGAGGACCAGGAAAGGTCTCCGGTGCAAGGTTATATCAGACTCATCGTCCGAAAACACCGAGGCGCACTCCTCCCACGAAGACGAGGAGGAGGAAGAGGAAAGTTCTCCCCCCCCCCAGCCGGGGGGACAGGAAAAGGAAGGCCGCCCCATCAGGGGAGGCCGAAGGGTCCAAGAAGGGAAGGACCCTCCTTCTGGACTGCTCCACGACGGCCGCTTTTAGCGACGAGGAGTGGTTACCCAGGGACAAGGCCCTGGCGAAGTTGTGAGTATCCGGATACCATAATAGTTCTTGGTATGTTTTATTTTATTGCTTCTTATCACGCCGAACATGATTATGCAGTCCATCCCGAGCCCATATTGACGTATCTTCTTCGGATGATTCTTTGGGCCCATCGGATATGAACAGCGATTCACTCCCGACCGCCTCCTCCCCCCGCCCTACGAACGACGCCGAGGTGTTGTCTCAAAGGGCACTGAACCAAGGGGAGACGGTTCCGGAGGCACCCCAAGGCGACATTCCAGGCGCTGGGCGCATGAGGGGCAAGACTCCCCTGGGCCCTAACGCCGGGGGCAGCAAGTCTAGCCCCCAGCCGAATACTGCGCCGGAACCTCTAGTGGTTCCGGATTCTGTCAGGCAACCCCTCGCTAAGGGGGGCAAGCCGTCTGTGCCGATGGCCTTTGTCCATCCAGAGGCATCAAAGAACTTGCTGGAAGCGCTTCGCGGCGCTTCCATTGACGAAGAGCACCGCACTGTTATGAGTGCGGTGGTCAAGAAGGTTCAGTCCGCCAAGAGCGGACTGACTGAAGCCTGTGCCAGCCTCCTAACAGGCTTTGAGGTAAGTAATCAAATTATAAGAAAATGTTACAGCATAGACAGTAGCCCCTGATGCTCTGTTTGGCGTTCGCGAAGAAAGGCCGAATAGAGGATCAAATAATAATCGCAGGAGTCTAATCAGAATGTGTCTATGTGAATAAGCAGGCTTCACTGCTGGCCGCTGCCGCTCGTACTGCGGAGGTCGCCGCACTGAAGCGGGACCTTGAGCGGTCCAAGGAAGAGCTCGGCCTTACCAAGAGGCAGCTCGAAGAGAACAAAGGTAAGTGATACCCCGTCTATATATTGATAAAGAAAAATGTGGTTGTCGAATAATAGGATCGTCATGAATTTTGCTAGGGGCCACGACCGAAGTGGCGGCCCTGAAGAAGGCGCTGTCCGAGGCCGAAGACAAAGCGGCCAAGGAGCGCATCAAGCGAGAGAAGCAAGAGGCCCGAGTCGGCGAGGTGCAGCAAGAGCTCCAGGCTTTCGTCAAGAAATACGAGTCCTTGGAGCGTGACTCTAAGACGCAAGGGTCCGAGCTTGCGAAGGCCCTCGAAAACGCACAACATGCCAAGGCCGAAGCCCAAAAGGCCCTCCAGGAGATTCAGGCGGTTAAGAAGATAGCGGCGGGTAAGGCATTAATTATGCAAAGCAAGCATGTGAAGGAAACTTTCCTTTTACTTACCCGAGTTCGGAGCTCTTCAGGAGCGTTCGCAGATCTACCCCGCAGTGTGTCGGATGCCGCGGAGTTCTACCGGGCCGAGGAGGGGAGCTCGACGGAGAAGTTGTTCTGGTCTCAGTATACTGGGACCGAACATCCGATGCCCTTGAGCGACCAGTTGAAGCAACTGGTCGAGCTTCACAAGGCGGCCGAACAGGCCATGAAGGGTCTTATAGTCCGGATGTGGCCTGGCGAGCCCCTGCCTGGTAGCTACTTCGGTCTGGTAAGGCGGCTTGTGAATGCCTGCCCACGGTTTGAAGTCATAAAGCGGTCCGTCTGCATTGAGGGTGCGCGCAGGGCCTTTGCCCGGGCGAAAGTGCACTGGGCGAAGTTGGACGCCGAAAAGCTGGTGAAGGAAGGGCCGCCGGAGGGCAAGGAGCATCGCCACCCCGAAAAGTATTATGACAGTGTCCTGAAGGGTGCTCGCCTTGTGGCGGAGGAATGTGCTAAGGATGTAATATTTGAATGAATGTACTCATGTGATCCTGTAATATGAAACGAGTTCATCTGCGCTATGCAACGCTTGTTAATTTAAAATATTACCTTCTGTGCGGCCGTTTATAAAATCTGAGAGTTGGCCAGTCGTCGGCTTCTGCCCCCATGTAACTAGTACTGAGGTGTTCGGGATAAACCTGATCACTCTTTATCCCAATTTTGGGTCCTTCGAAGGAGGTGTTCAGCACAACGAACCAGGCAATCGGACTATAAAGCTTTATCACTCTCACTTAGCCATAGAAGTCTACAATTTTAAATTTTGGCGAAGCCCCTAGTATTCGGAAGGCCGAATTTGGGGCGCTATATACGCCTAAATCGGACAAGGCCGACTCCTCGCCCGAAGCGGAAGAAGTCTTTAAGGACTTGAGACCTCTCGAACAGCGACCAGCTCTCGCCGCATCATGACAGTCAGTTTTCGGCTTTCTCTACTGAGGTGCTCGTCCGGAAGAACCGGGACACAATCGCAGTAGTTCTCCCAGTGCTACCTTAGCCGATATAGCGGAACGTAAGGTACCAAAACATGGGAGCCGGGCAAACCCAACTATTGACCCAAGACATGATTCGGAGCTGATGCATATAATGCTATAAGTTCGGGGTGCCGCACTGTCGAAAGTGTTCGGACTTTTCACGCCGTGTTATGGGGTACACTGAAGCCCCTGGCGCACTGGTCGTACCAGAATGTACGGGTGCAATTTGTCGTAAATAAGCAGACAAGGAAAAAAAGGAAATGCAATAATAGGCTAACGCTATGCATTGTTATTTAAATAATACGTCAAAGCGTACGGATACAAGTAGTGCAATAAGCAAAAAATAGGACTATTTGACATGTCCTATCCAAGGGCAAGCTGCGTATGGGTATGTAAAACAGGTATATCGATCGTTATCAGAGACCACCTGGGGATTCCCTTGTACGTCAGAGCGTCTTGCTTCCTTGGTATTTCCTTCCCGTAATGGGTCCAATGATCAGGCTGTCGGAAAGAGCTTCCAGAGAGTAGGGTCCTGAAAGAGAGAAAATGATAAAGATGTACGGGCCCTGAGGCGGTTGAGCCGCATTGTGGGCCGTGCCTCCGCCTGTGCCCATGGTATCTTGAGTGCGTAATTATGTACGCGCGGCACAAATTTCGCCGCTTGACTGGGACTAGGACGGAGGCCGAATTGCTAGGCGAGCTCTGAACGTGCCTGGCGATCCTGTTGCAGGGTACTCCGGATTCGCTTGAAGGTGTCCGGTGGCTTCTTCGCCGAATTGGCGGTTGTCCTCAGAAGGCTGCTTTGTACTTCCGCTGCGAGGGCCGCAGTGTGCTCCTCTGTGCGGAGCGAGCGTTCTGTGTTTCCATTAACTGTTATAACCCCGCGAGGTCCTGGCATTTTGAGCTTGAGGTATGCATAATGCGGTACCGCATTGAATCTAGCAAATGCGGTTCGTCCGAGTAGTGCGTGATAGCCACTACGGAAGGGGACGATATCGAAGATTAATTCCTCGCTTCGGAAGTTGTCCGGAGATCCGAAGACCACTTCCAGTGTGATTGAGCCCGTGCAACAGGCCTCTACACCTGGTATGACACCTTTGAAGGTGGTTTTTGTGGGTTTGATCCTTGAGGGGTCTATACCCATTTTGCGCACTGTATCCTGATAGAGCAGGTTCAGGCTGCTGCCACCGTCCATAAGGACTCGAGTGAGGTGAAATCCGTCAATGATGGGATCAAGGACCAATGCGGCAGAACCGCCATGACGGATACTAGTGGGATGGTCCCTGCGATCGAAAGTGATCGGACAAGAGGACCATGGGTTGAACTTTGGGGCGACTGGCTCCATCGCATAGACGTCCCTTAGTGCACGCTTCCGTTCTCGCTTGGGAATATGGGTTGCGTATATCATGTTCACCGTTTTCACTTGTGGAGGAAACTTCTTCTGTCCTCCTGTGTTCGGCGGCCGGGGCTCCTCCTCGTCGTCGCTATGCAGCCCCTTTTCCTTGTTTTCGGCATTCAACTTGCCGGCCTACTTGAATACCCAGCATTCTCTGTTGGTGTGATTGGCTGGCTTATCGGGGGTGCCGTGAATTTGACACGAGCGATCGAGTATGCGGTCCAAACTGGACGGGCCCGGATTGCTTCTTTTGAACGGCTTTTTCCGCTGACCGGATTTAGAGCCACTGAATCCGGCATTGACTGCCGTGTCTTCGGCGTTGTCGCCGTTGTTGCGGCGCTTGTGTCTGTTGCGACGTGGTCTGCCGTTGCTATCTTTGGCATCTGAATTGCCAGGATTTCTTGATGTGTTATTGTTGCGGGCCAGCCAGCTGTCTTCGCCCGCGCAAAAGCGGGTCATGAGTGTCGTGAGGGCTGCCATGGACTTCGGCTTCTCTTGGCCGAGGTGTCGGGCGAGCCACTCGTCACGGATGTTATGCTTAAATGCCGCTAAGGCCTCGGCATCCGGACAGTCGACAATTTGGTTCTTTTTAGTTAGGAACCGGGTCCAGAATTTCCTGGCCGATTCCCCTGGCTGCTGGGTTATGTGACTCAAGTCATCAGCATCTGGTGGTCGCACATAAGTGCCCTGGAAGTTGTCAAGGAATGCGTCTTCCAGATTCTCCCAACTGCCAATGGAGTTTGCTGGCAAGCTATTCAGCCAATGCCGAGCCGGTCCTTTGAGTTTTAGTGGGAGGTACTTGATGGCATGTAGATCGTCACCGCGGGCCATGTGGATGTGGAGGAGGAAATCTTCAATCCATACCGCGGGGTCTGTTGTACCGTCATATGATTCAATGTTCACGGGTTTAAATCCCTCTGGGAATTCGTGATCCATTACTTCATCAGTGAAGCATAGGGGGTGTGCGGCACCTCTGTGCCGGGCTATGTCACGACGCAGTTCATACGAGTCTTGTCTGCTGTATTCAGCCCGGCCGGATTTGCTTTTAGTATATCCGGCGTGACGATCATCGTCACACGTTAGGGCGCGCCCCTGTGATCCGTAGATCAATCTTGTATGTCCTGCTTTGTTTTCCAATACGTGTCGCAGGTCCTGCGTGTTGCCCCGGGACTTGGTGTTTTTGTTTGACTGGCGACGGGGTGCGGGCTGGACTTCGGGTTGATATGCCATTCTGTCTCGGCCACGGGGTGGCCGATCGGCCATATCATACGCTGGTAGTGTGGGGTTTAATGCTTCCTCCTCGAGTTGGGGTAGCAACCTGCGCTTTGGGTAACTCTTCGTTGGGCGCTCGAGTTCGTATTCCTCGGCCGCCAGGACCTCAGTCCATCTATCTGCTAGCAGATCTTGATCAGCTCGAAGCTGTTGTTGCTTTTTCTTCAGGCTTTTTGCTGTGGCTGTAAGCCGGCACTTGAAGCGCTCCTGCTCGACGGGATCCTCAGGCACGATAAATTCTTCGTCGTCGAGGCTCACCTCGTCTTCGGAGAGAGGCATGTAATTGTCATCCTCTGATTCTCCGTCTGCTGCCTGTTCCTGAGGGCTAGCTTGCCCATCCTCCCGCTCGAGGCCTGGCTGGAGGGGATTGTCTTCGTCTTCGGCACTATCCGGAGCGTTATTGTCTCTTGTGCCGGTATCGCTACTTTTGCTATGGCGGGACTTAGAGCGGCGCCGCTGACGCCGGTACTTGGATTGCTTCTTGGAGGGATTATCCTCTGTTGCCTTATCGCCATCGCCTTCTTTGGGGGTGTCCACCATGTATATATCATATGATGAGGTGGCAGTCCAGCGCCCTGTGGGCGGTGGTTCCTGTTCGTCTCCTGCATCGTCGTCCATACCGTCGATGTCTTCGGAGCCGAAATCGAGCATGTCGGTTAAGTCGTCGACAGTGGCTATTAAGTGGGTGGTGGGTGGGGAACGAATTTCTTTGTCGTCCGCATCCCACTCCAGCCGGACATAGTTCGGCCAAGGGTCTCCTGACAAGGAGAGAGACCTTAATGAATTTAGCACGTCGCCCAAGGGCGAGTGCTGAAAGATATCCGCGGAGGAAAACTCCATGATCAGTGCCCAATCAGGTTTGATAGGCACGGACATAGGCGGTTCGAAGCCCGTGGCCGGGGACGAATCCGAGTGTCCGGCAACACAGGTCTCATAGGAGGTGAAATCAGCGTTCGGCTCTATCGCTGCTGAGGGCGCGGCCTCCGTGGTGGGGTCCATCCACCCGTCCTCGGACGGCGCGATCTGCTCCGGATTGAGGGCCGGAGTGGCCACAGGTGTGATCTCCCAAACACCGTCCGATGGCAGAGCTAAGACATGCTCATCGTGACTGTGCGGTGCACCTGACATGGGCTAGAATCCGTCGAAGATCAAGTCTCCGCGGATGTCGGCAGTATAGTTCAAGCTTCCGAATCTGACCTGATGGCCAGGGGCGTAACTCTCAATCTGCTCCAGATGGCCTAACGAGTTGACCCGCAGTACGAAGCCGCCGAATACGAAGATTTGTCCGGGGAGAAAAACCTCACCCTGGATCGCATCGTTGCCAATGATCGAAGGAGCCATCAAGCCTTATGGTGACGGCACAGTGGAACTCTCAATGAAAGCACCAATGTCGGTGTCAAAACCGGCGGATCTCGGGTAGGGGGTCCCGGACTGTGCCTCTAAGGCGGATGGTAACAGGAGGCGGGGGACACAATGTTTACCCAGGTTCGGGCCCTCTCGATGGAGGTAATACCATACTTCCTGCTTGATTGATCTTGATGATATGAGTATTACAAGAGTTGATCTACCACGAGATCGTAGAGGCTAAACCCTAGAAGCTAGCCTATGGTTATGATTGTTGTTGTCCTACGGACTAAACCCTCCGGTTTATATAGACACCGGAGGGGGCTAGGGTTACACAGAGTCGGTTACAAGGGAGGAGATCTACATATCCGAATTGCCAAGCTTGCCTTCCACGCAAAGGAGAGTCCCATCCGGACACGGGACGAAGTCTTCAATCTTGTATCTTCATAGTCCAACAGTCCGGCTAAGGTATATAGTCCGGCAGTCCGAGGACCCCCTAATCCAGGACTCCCTCACCGCTCCCGAGGAGGTCTTGTGCCGTCCGCCTCGCGAGGGTCTTGAGCATTTGTTGGTGAAGACGGGTCGTACTGGGCCGTGAGTGGAGCCACACCGCGGGCCGCAGGCAGGCAAGTCTGGGGACCCCCGTTCCCAGAACACCGACAGTAGCCCCTGGGCCCAAGGCGCGCTCGGACTTGGCTTCGAGGTGAAGCTAAAGGGAAAGTGCGAAGCGCCGCGGGCCCAACAGCCTGCGGCCTTGGTCGACGCATGGCGATTGATTGGACGTGGGCGTCTCCGCTTCCCCACGCTGCCTCGACAACTGCTCGACTTGACGAGTCCCTGCTGCATGCAAGGAAAAACCATCATTACCTGTGATCACGGGGGCGCTGGTTGGCCTTCTCCTGCTATAAATGAGGAGGGGGGCAGAGCCCCCGTCGCCCATCTCTTCCCATTCCGCTCGCTTCTCCTCCCTTGCTCCATTGTCAGTAGTGACTCCATGGCGCCGATCCGAAGATTCTCGACCGCGGAGAAGGGAAAGACTCCCCGCGATGAGCTCGGGCCTCTTCCGCCGAAGAAGAGGCCGGTCCACCGTCGTGACATAGTCGTGAGGCAGGAGGTGACAAGGCCTTGGTACGGGCGGCCACCTCCTGGGTATCCGCTGCCCTTATATGCCCAAGCCGAGGGCTCAGGAGGAAGAGGCGGCGAGCAGCGTCGCCCACGCCGCGGCCGTGGTCGCCGCACAATGGTGGCGCACGCCGTCGCCCCAGGGGCCCACGCCGTGGACTCCTCGCGAGAACTCGTGCTGTGGGCGGCGATGCCTCCGCGCTCCTGGATCCGCTTCCCTCAGTTCTTCTCCGCCGAGATGCCGCCGAGGGGGCCCCTCGAGCTGTGGCTGCAGCACACCGACTGCGATGCCCCGGCGACCGGAGCAGAAGTGGAAGCCGTCTCCCCAGGCAAGATCTTCATGACCCGCGGCTGGGGCGAGGTTGTCCGGGTTTGCCGCGCAAAAGGCGCCCTTGCGATCCACTTCAGGTACGACGGCGCCTCCACCATGTTCTTCAAGGTCTTCGACGCGGAAGGCTGTCGCTTGGAGTGCTGCCCCGGAGAGGGCCGCCTGAACGGTGCCGCGGCAGGAGCTGGGCCTGCCGCCCACCTCGCCAGTGACTCATCCAGCAGCGGTTGTGCCGCTTGGGAGTCTAGCGATTCTCCCGAGCCCTACGAGACTCCGGAGATGAGCGACGGGAGCTACGTGCCCCCGAGCTCTCGCCGGGCTCGGAGCAAGGCCGCAGCATCCGGCCGCCGCCGTTGCTGATCTGGATGGGGTTGGTGCCGGCCTCCCGTGGCCCACTGTTGAGGATGGCGTCGGCTGCGCTGGCGTGTGTAGATAGGGCTCCTTGAATTTCCTTCCTTTTGTTCCCTGCGAGGAATCGAAACGAACCCCGTGGGGGCGTGTAAAGAACCTGTAATGTCTTTTGTTGGCATTATCCTTATTATGAAATTGTGCGAGCGCGTGTCCTCCTATGGCTCAGTCTCCCCTTTCTATCCTCGTGACGGCTTGGTGCTGTACGTTGACAGGTCCTGGTCCCCAGGTAGGCTGCAGCCGTCGCTGGTATGCCAGGTCGTGATGCCGTGGTCAAGGCCAGGAGGTGAGCGGCCCGAGGTCCAGTAAGAGCTCCTGAGACGCGATGCTCAGGAGGTCCCCTTTAACGCGCAAGCAGCCTCCGAGAGGCAAGAAAGGGAGGCGACATTGCCGTGGCAGGGCTGCAGCAAGTGAGAATCCCGTGTCGTAGTGATTGGTTGGTCCGAGCGCGAAACTTATCTTGGCAGTCTGGAGTCGTTTCCTTGCGTTGCGCCAGACTTGTGCGTCGGCGGTCGTGGCGCAACTAGGTTAGGCCCGTGCATGTTTTCCCTTCCTCCCCACGCTCTCCTTCATGCTCTATGTCCTCAGGTCTCAGCCCTCGAGCGAGCTCAGCCACCGCTGGTATGCCAGGTCGTGATGCCGTGGTCAAGGCCAGGGGGTGTGGGCTGGAGAGCCAGTAGGAGCTCCTGAGTCCTGATGCTCAGGAGCCCCCCTTTTAACGCGCAAGCGAGTCGCATGGGAGAAGAAGGAGCCCGCGGTACCGCCCGCTGTTGTCCTCGGGAGGTTCCTGCAAGTCAGCGCGAGGAGGGGCACATATTGCCATTATGATTGCCGGCCGGCCACTAGTCGCTCCGTAAGAGAATGAAGGCATTGAGGGCCTGGTGAGGTGACACGCGCGGGGCGTGCCGCGGGCCAAAGCTCGACCGCTCAGATTTATCGACGTTGAAGGGACGGACCCAAGCACAAGCACCGTGCCAGCGTGAACAGCTCCCGTGGTAGGTGACAACCAAGCAGGTGATAACCATGGATAGATTATGCATGAGAAGCAAACTAGCTTAGGTAAATGTAAGAACGATACACGCCACTGGGCTGGACCCGAGCGGCTTGGGGATGATGCAGCCCGAGGGGCGCCCCCAACAGAGTAAGATAAAGATGTAAAGGGATACATGCCACAGGGACGGACCCACGCAGCCTGGGAATGATGCAGCCCGAGGGGCGCTCCCAGCAAAATATACTTGAAAAATGTCACCTGGTTCTGTTGTTGAAGGAATGTCGGGGCAGCTGAAGACGCGTGGTGAAGGGGTTGCTCCTCATGAGCCACCGGGACCCTAAGCCTTGGGAGGCTCTGGGGGTCCAGGCGGTTCCATGAGGACCGTCTCCATCTCCGCCAGGATGGCGTGGTGCCTGGCCTCCTGAGCTGCCAGGATGCTCTGCAGGTTGCGCTGCAAGGCGGACGCCACGCTCGGCAGGCCAAAAGGCATGCGAACGTAGCTGTGAGGCGGGCCCTCGCAGCGGCCCATGCGCGAAGGCCAGAAAAGCTCCTGAGATGCGGCCCTATTGAGCCTTGGGATGTTGATGCAGACGCGCAACCCGCCATCCTCGCCTGGATGGGGAGCCGCGCCAGGTGAGCGGCGGTCGCCGCGCATGGCTCTTGCATCCTGCAGTTCCTGAGTGGTCTTGGCAATGAACTCCTGAGCGCCGGGTGCTCCTCGCACGGTGTCCTCCTGAGGGAAACATGCTGCGAAGCACGCCTCCATGTGGTGCCCGAGCGCCTCCCTCATGATGTTGGCAAGGTCGGAGGCCCTCCAGAAGAGAGCCCCCGAGCCCTGCCCAAGGAGGGCGCCGGGCACGCCTTCCTATGCGAGGGAGGGAGGCGCCCCAGGCGCGGGTGCCAATCCTGACGTGGCTCCACTTGTGGCGCCGCTCTCCTGAGGCCCCGCGTGGAGTAGCTGCTTCTTCTCCTTCTTGGGGACGGCCTCAGGAGGGTACTGTGCTGCATTGCTATCGGGGTCTTCGATTGACGCTGCTTGGAAGATGCGCTCGAGGGAGCACACCGCATCTTTTTCTTCGCAGGAGACTGTGATGATTCCGCCGCTCCCTGGCATCTTGAGGACGTTGTAGCTGTGGTGTGTCAGTTCCATGAACTTGGCCAGGGCCGGGTACCCGAGGATGGCGTTGTATGGCAGACGGATGTGGGCGACGTCGAAGTCGATGAGCTCAGTGCGGTAGTTGTCGCGCTGTCCGAAGGTGACAGGGAGGCGGACCTGCCCTATCGGCGTGGTGGAACCGTCGGTCACTCCTGAGAAGGGCTTGGTAAGCTGAAGCTAATCGTAGGGCACTTGAAGGTTGTCAAACATCTCGACGGACAGGACGTTGAGCCCTGCGCCGCCGTCTATGAGGGTCTTGGTGACTTGTACATTGCTGATGACGGGTGAGCAAAGCATTGGGAGGGCGCCAGCGGTGGCCGCGCACTTGAGCTGATCTGCAGAACTGAAAGTGATGGCGCACTTGGACCACCTAAGCAGGCATGCGGCCTCGAGCCTGGGGAGGACTGCGTTCACCTCGCAAGCAAACTGCTTGAAGATTCGCTGAGAGGGTGGGGCTTGAGCTCCGCCCAAGATGCAGGCGGTAGCCCGCGGCTCCTGGAAGCCCCCAGCCCCCTGGTCCTGATGGTGGTCGTCGTTCCTTCTTGGTGGTGGCAGCAGCGGAGGAAGACCAGCGTTGCCCTGGGGGCGGTCCTCGCGGGCCTGATCCCTCCAGGCGCCCTCGCGAGGCTGATCTTGCCAGCGGTCCTCACGAGGCCGGTCACGCCACTCCTTGCGAGGGCCATGGTCGTCCCAGTGTCCTCCGCCATGTCCTCCTCCTCGGCCGTAGCCCCGATCGTTGTGCTCGAGGTGTCAACCGAGGCGTCCATCTCGAATGGCCCTGAGCTCTTGACAGTCGTTGGTGTTGTGGCTGTGAACGTTGTGGAAGGCGCAGATCAGTCGGCTGCTCTTGGATGACTCGAGCTGGTCCCAGCCGCGCTTCGTGTTCGGCTTTGCTGCGAGTACAGCCACTCCCTTGTGCTAGCCCTTGGCCTTGGCTTTCTTCTCCTCCAGGTCGGCAGCTGGGAGCTCGAGAAGGGAAAGGTGCCCTTCCTCAGCCCTTGCGCACATGGTCGCCAGGTTGAACAACTCCAAGGATGTGCACTGCTCCTCGTGGATGGCAAGCTCCTCCTTCATCTTGACGTCGCAGATGCCATCAGAAAACACGGAGATGATGGCCTTGTCCGTCACCTTGGGGATCTGGAGGCGAACGTTGTTGAAGCGATGTATGTACTTCTGGAGGGTCTCTCCTGGCTGCTGCTTGACACGGCGCAGGTCACCCGCGGCCGGAGGGCGGTCGCAAGTGCCCTGGAAGTTGGCGATGAAGCGGTCGCGCATCTCGTTCCAGGAGGAGATGGAGGGGCAGGTTCAGGAGACATGAGCGAGCACCATCCTTGAGAGCCATGGGGAACCAGTTCGCCATGACTTTCTCATCGCCGTTGGCCGCCTCGATGCTCAGTTCGTAGAGCTGCAGGAACTCCGCGGGGTTGGGGTTGCCGTCGTAGAGGGAAGCAGGTCTGGCTTGAACTTGCCCGGCCATGCGACGCTACGCAGCTCAGGAGTGAAGGCGCGACAGCCCGCGGTGGCCACCGGGACCCTTTGCTGATGCGGTGCCTGCCCTTGATGTCCGCGCACCGCCACCGCAGGCGGCGCATGGTCTTGTCGTAGTGGTGCTGGGAGCGCGGGAGCATTTTCTTGCAGACGAGGAACTTCTTGGCAGCTTCCTTCTTCACGAACGGGCACCCAATGCGGCGGGTCGCGCCGGGGGGCCGCACGCCTTGGCGCTAGGATGTCGTCTTGGTGCGGAGGTGGTGGAGGTGGCGCTTCATGAGCCACGTCGCCCGCAGCTAGCGGAGGGCGAGGCAGCGAGAGGGAGGGAGCAGGGGAGCCCCCAGCGGCGCTGACGAGCTCGGTGATGCGGTCCAGCCAATCCCCGTAGAGGTCGTCGGCATGGCGGTAGCGCAGGAGTTCGCGTGCCATGCACAACGCGGCCTGCGCATCCGTGGGAGTGCGACGAGCATGAGACGACGAGCCGGCCGGAGTCAGCGACGGAGTGGCGGTGCAGCCGTCGCGCCGCGCCGAGGGGTGCAGCGAGGACCCTTGCTGCTTGTTTCCCACCGGGCCGTGGCGGCGTTGGCGGCAGGTGATGGAGAACGACGGGGAGGCCCACCGACAGGAGCCGTCAGAGCAACGCGGGCGGCCCGGCGCTTAGCGCGAGCTCGGCGACTGTCTGCCATGGGGACGACGAAGCGACGGGACGCGGATCAACGGAAGGAAAGCTTCGGCGCACCCCTACCTGGCGCACCAAATGTCGGATTTTGGGTTCCGGCAAAACCCTTGAGGTTTGAACACTGGGGTGTGCACGAAGATTTCCCCACCTAATCACGCCCTCAACCTCGCCGCAATCTCAAAGCCTAGCTCGACGAACTCGCAACACAAGAGACACGAGATTTATACTGGTTCGGGCCACTATTGTGGTGTAATCCCTACTCCAGTGTGGTGTGGTGGATTGCCTCTCGGGCTGAGGATGAACAGTACAAGGGAAAGAACAGCCTCCTGAGGTGAGGTGTTCTTGTGCTTGGTGAGTGTGAGGATGATCTGAATCAGTTCAGGTTGAGTTGCCTCCTACTTTGGTGGCTAGTCCTATTTATAGAGGCCCTGGTCCTGTCCCCAAATATTGAGCGAGAAGGGAGCCAACTGTCGGTGTCAAAATCGGCGGATCTCGGGTAGGGGGTCCCGAACTGTGCGTCTAGGATCGATGGTAACAGGAGACGGGGGACACGATGTTTACCCAGGTTCGAGCCCTCTCTATGGAGGTAATACCCTACTTCCTGCTTGATTGATCTTGATGAATATGAGTGTTACAAGAGATGATCTACCATGAGATCGTAATGGCTAAACCCTAGAAGCCTAGCCTATATGTATATGGTAATGAATGTGTCCTATCCGGACTAAGCTCTCCGGTTTATATAGACACCGAAGAGATCTAGGGTTACATGGAGTCGGTTACATAAGAAGGAATCTTCACAGCTGGTCACCTAGCTTGCCTTCCACGCCAAGGAAAGTCCAATCCGGACACGAGTATGGTCTTCGGTCTTCATGTCTTCATAGCCCATCAGTCCGACCCATGGATAGCAGGTCGGACGCCCGAGGAACCCTTAGTCCAGGACTCCCTCAGTAGCCCCTGAACCTGGCTTTAGTGACGAGGAGTCCGGTGCGCAGATTGTCTTCGGCATTGCAAGGCGGGTTCCCCTTTCTTCGAAGTCCAAAATAGTCTTCGGATGTAGTAGATATATCCAGACCTGTATATACAGTTGCAGAAAATATACGAGCCTAATTTGTTGGTAACTGTTTATGACATCACGCCTGCCCGGTCACTATTTCCAACTGTTGGCTGGCGCGTCGCCCCACGTCTCTGGACGAGGTTTTACTGGCTTGTCTTGCCAAGGCAGCGATCGTGTTCCCTTATTCATGGGATTTTCATTAATGCAGGCGTGGGTAACCCAACCGTCCCCCGGGTACAACTCTCTAGAGATTGGTAAGTTTCGAGACCCAGGTGGATACGCTTAGTACCTGGGGTCTTTATATAGGGTCCCAGACTCGTCTTCTTCCTTTGAGCTCGCTTCTTCCTCAACCCTAGCCACCCCAAGTTCCAACCCTCGAGTTCCCATCGCCACCAGCCCCAATCATGTCCGGATCCAGCCGTCCAGGCCGGTGGGTGGCTTCTTCTGTCACGGAGGAGGATATTGCGAAGCTCCGCGCAGTGAGGTATCTGACCCCGGAAATCCTCCATCGGCTTCCTACACAGGGGCAGGTCGTACCTACCCCCAAATCCAGCGAGAGAGTAGTGTTTGTGTCCCACTTCCTCCATGGGTTAGGGTTCGCGCTTAACCCCTTCGTCCGGGGGCTCATGTTTTACTATGGGCTAGACTTTCACGATCTGGCCCCGGACTCTATTCTCCTCATCTCGACATTTATCGTCACATGTGAGGCCTTCCTCCGGACTCCTCCGCACTTTGGTTTGTGGCTCAAGACCATTGACGTGAGGCCGCAGGGGACAGAGGAGGAGCAGGCAGAGTGCGGCAGCGTCACAATAGGCAAGCTTGCCAGCGCGGTTTGGTTTGAAGGATCTTTCGCCAAGTCTTCCATCCTATGGCAGCAGGGGTGGTTTTATATCAACGAGCCGCAGGGCTCCAAGTGGGCGGCTACGCCTGCGTTCTGACCTGGCCCTCCAATTCAGCTTGCTTCATGGATCAATAAGGGACTGGACTGGGGATCCGTCAATGAAGTGCAGACTCTGCAAGGTCGCGTCCGAAGCCTTACCGAGAAGGGCGTCGGTCTTGTGAACGTCATTCAAGTAATGCTAGTCCGCCGGACCCTGCCATGTCAGTGGCGGCCTCTCCGTATGTGGGAGTTTAATCCCGAAGGACGGCAGACTCTTCAGCACTTCCTCGGCACTACGCACGAGGGAATGTGGAAATTCTATTTCGGGGAATGAGAGCAATGGCCGGACACCATCGAAGATGTTGGCCTCGACTACAATCATCCGGACACTGCGGTAAGTATTCGATCTCCGCACACCCTTTATTCGAGTATCTCTTGGTAAGATATTGAAAAATCCGTCCCTTCACAAGACTAGATAAAGAAAGCGGTGTTGATCTGGTGTCCGGCTCCCCTTCCCGAAGACTCTGCGAACGCCCTACTAACGAGGATGCTGACTCTGACACCGTACCAGGTGTCTGCGGAGGAGGTCGAGAACATGGAGGCCGGAGGTGGTCTCTGCCCCAAGGATAAACCAGACGTTGTGTTCGGGGAAACCAAAACCCTCTTGCCCGAGGGCAAAGGTGCAGGGGAGGCCTTCCATGGCAAGAAAAGGGCCACTTCTGAAGGTCAGGAGGGGAAACCTTCCAAGAAAGGGAAAACGCCATCGACGGGCGGCTTGGGCCAGGCAAGCGATGTTGACGTGGAGCTTCATGATGAGGATAAACCTCTGGCCAAACCGTAAGTGCAGCAGGGTACTTAAACCATACCTCCTTCCTTTCTTATTACTGAAGTAATCCTCCGACATACGTATGTCCTCGCAGGTTAATGCCTGGGGTTTCCCAATCGTCCTCCTCCTCAAGAGACCTTCTTCCAGAGATGATGGAGAGTGACACACCTTCTCCGGCCCCCTCGCCCAACATGGCGGATGATTATGAGGTATCGTCCCGGGGGGCTCCGCCTGGTCGACAAGTAGTGCAGGAAACGAAGAGGGCATTACCCGGAGGTGGTGTCTCTATCACTCAGGGTTCGGGAATCAAGCATGGCGGCCCTGCTCTATCCGGTTTAGAGCCGGAGATGATCCCGGGGGCGAGTGGGCGGATTCCTACAAACGAATACCGTACTCCGGCGGCGGCTTCCGAAGACCCAGAAGCGCCGGAAATGCTGACAGACATGCTGCGACAAGCGTCCGTTTCGGAGGAACACCGTGCCTTGATTTTTACGGTGGTCTAAAAGGTTCTATCCGCGAAGAGCGGGTTGAACGAGGCCTTCACGAGCCTCCTAAGGGGTTTTGTGGTTTGTGATGTAGTTTTGCCAATTGAATAATATTGACAGAATGCACCTGTTGTATATGCAGTAGCCCCTGAGACTTGGATTGCCTTCCGACGGAAGCGATCGGAGGATCAAAAAGATATGCTCAGTTGCTAACCTTGATTTAACTTGGAATACAGGCTGCCTCCCCTCCTGCGGCTACCCGAAATACGAAAGTGGCCGAACTGTAGCGAAAGCTGGATATTGCGGAAGATGACATTGCATTGATCAACAGGCGTCTTGACGACTCGCAAGGTATATATGTCGAGCATTCCTTACACTAATGTGCTTGTAATGTAGGCCTGATGCCGAAAAGGGTTTATATGAAATGTGCATGATTGCAGATGGTGCTGCCGCCGTTGAAGCTCTTCGGGCGGAGCTAGCCCAGGCCAAGGAGCAGGCCCAACGTAGTGATGCGGCTGCCGAGAAGGCATCGGCTGATCTAAGAGCCGAACAAGCAGCTCGGCGCCAAAGTGAGGAGAAAATATCCGCACTGGCGCTTGAATTGAAGAATACTGCCAGCCGATGTGAATTCCTTGAGAAGGAGAATAAAGCCAAAATGGCTTAGCTTCATAAGGCCGTACGAGAGGCGAGTGAAGCTCGGTCTGAATCTAGGGCAGCTCGTGAAGAGATTCGGCAGGCTAAGGAGATAGCGGCCGGTAAGCCCTTTTTGCTTGAGACTAAGTTTGGCGATCCGGACTATGCTCAGCTAAACCAGGTCTGGAGTTCTCCGGCTGAATTTTTGGACTTGCCGAAGAGTTCTTCCGATGCGGCGCAATTTTACCACGCACAAGAGGGGTATGCAACGGAGAAGCTTTTCTGGTCACAATTCGGCGCGTCGAAGCGCCCTCTGTTGCTCAATGAACAGATGTCCCAGTGGGCCGAGCTTCATAGGATATCTGGCGACGCCATGAAGAACGTCATAATCCGGTTGTGGCCAAGTGAGCCTATTCCGAGTAGTTATTTTGGCCTGGTGCGGCGGCTTGTTGATGCGGTGCCACATATCGACGCTGTGAAGTGGTCGACGTGCATTGAGGGTGCATGGATGGCCTTTGCCCGAGTCAAAACATTTTGGGGAAAGATGAAGGCCATTGATGTTGCGGCGAGGAGTCCACCCAAGGGCCAGGACCGTAATGAGCCGGAGCACTATTTTGAAGACGTCTTGGATGCCGCCCGCTTGATAGAGGGTCAATGCTCGAAAGATATAATGTTCGAGCGATTTATATAATGATGTAATAGACAACTTTATAGTTAATCTATTTATATTTTGCTCAAAAGCTTGAATTCCTCCTCTGTGGCTGTTTTAGTATAATCTGAAAGTTTTCCAGTCGTCGGCTTCAGCCCCCTCGTAGGAAGTACGGGGGTGTTCGGAAAAGCATTTAATCACTCTTTATCCAACGTCTTGGTCCATAAAGGAGGTGATAGTGCGGTGAACCAGGCAATTGGACTATAGGGCGTTAACACTTTCACTTAGCCATAGGAGTTTTATGGTGGGGTTACGACATAGCCCCTGGTATGTATACGGCGCATAGTGCTTTACTTGTGTTGATCTAAAAAAGATCCCTCATGTGACACGGAGAATCACTAAAGATTCGAATAAGTCGTCAAGTGGTTGACCAGCTCTCGCCGCATCATGACAGTCAGTTTTCGGCTTTCTCTTCTGAGGTGCTCATCCGGTCTAGGCCAGGGCATAATCGCAGTAGTTCTCCCTTTACTACCCTAGCCGATAGAGCGGAACGTAGGGTATCAAGCACAGGAGCCGGGTAACCCAACTATTGACCAAAGACAATGATTCGGAGCTGATGCATATAAGGCCAAACTTGCGACGCCGAAGTACGCTATAGAGCTGTTCGGACTTTTACTAGCGGCTCGTTTGTTCCCATACCGGGCCCCTGGCAAGTTATGCCGAGGCGCGTCTTGTAAGGCAGCCGTTACGGCCGGACTCATTGTAGAAACAGCATAAAAGATTAGTTCGGATGAAGTTTACTGGGAGCGGAGCAATATGCCAATGATAAATATATATAAAGAGTAAAAACCACAACCCAGCTATTTGACATGCTCGGGGCTGAGAACAGAGGAAAAGGGAATGATACAGGCTCAAAAGAAAGAGTGCGGTCTACAAAACCTTATTTTGGACCTCCTGTCGCACGTCTGCGTCGCACGTCCTCGGGGAGGGGAATCCTTAGCGGGAGTGGCCCCGTAGGTGAGTGTACGGATCCGAACTTCAAGAGAGTCCGATGTAGATGCTGTCCTGATGGTCACCTATTTTTAAGAAATGATACAGAAAAATAAGAAAGACGGATAAGAACATTACGGGGATTCTTGCAAGGTTGTCCATATTGTGCTTCCGCCGATGCCCATGGTATCTTGAGTGCATAGTGATGTACGCGTGGTGTGAACTTTGCCAGTACAGTAGGTGGGCGGCGGAAGCCGAACTGCTATTTCCGTTCTGGGAGTGGTCGAACTTCAGAGGGAAAGTGTTTCTGGCCCCTGGTGTTCGGCTGGCGAGCCGATCCGTCGTCTCTATCGCCTGGTGACCTCCTCCCCTTGTGATCAGCATTGAGCTTGCCTGCCTGCTTGAGGACCCAACAGTTTCTGTTGGTATGATTAGCTGGCCTATCAGGGTGACCGTGAATCTGACAAGGTCGGTCCAATATCCTGTCAAGGGTGGATGGTCCATCCTGGTTTGCCTTTAGTGGCTTCTTCCGTTGACCGGGCTTCGGATTGTGAAATCCAGCGTTCACCGCTGTGTCGCATGTATTACTGCGACTGTTGTGTTCAGTTCATTGTGGCTTACCGTTGTCGTCTCGAATTCTGAAAGTGCCCGGGTCGCTGGCATTGTTGCTTTTACGAGCGAGCCAGTTGTCTTCTCCCGCACAAAAGCGAGTCATTAGAGCGGTAAGGGCTGTCATGGACTTGGGTCCTTCCTGGCCGAGGTGACGCGCTAGCCATTCATCCCGGACGCCATGTTTGAAGGCAGCGAGGGCTTCTGCGTCCGGACAGTCGACAATTTGGTTCTTTTTGACTAAGAACCTAGTCCAGAGCTCCCTGACTGACTCGCCGGGCTTCTGGACAATATGACTTAAGTCATCGGCATCTAGAGGCTGGACATATGTTCATTGGAAGTTGTCTCGAAAGGCGTCTTCCAAGTCTTCCCAGCTACCAATAGAATTTTCTGGTAAACTGTTTAGCCAGTAGCGAGCTGGCCCCTTAAGCTGAGAGGTATGTATTTAATGGCATGAAGGTCGTATCCGCGAGCCATGTGAATATGGAGGAGGTAATCCTCAATCCATACCGCGGGATCTGTTGTTCCATCGTATGATTCGATGTTAATGGGTTTGAACCCGTCTGGGAATTCGTGCTCCATTACCTCGTCGGTGAAGCAGAGAGGGTGTGTGGCTCCTCTATGTTGGGCCACACTGCGAAGCACCTGTAGGGGATCGTAGCAGAATTTTAAATTTCCTACGCATCACCAAGATCCATCTATGGAGTATACTAGCAACGAGGGGAAAGGAGTGCATCTACATACCCTTGTAGATCGCGAGCGGAAGCGTTCCAATGAACGGGGTTGATGGAGTCGTACTCGCCGTGATCCAACTCACCGATGACCGAGTGCCGAACGGAAGGCACCTCCGCGTTCAACACACGTACGGAGTAGCGACGTCTCCTCCTTCTTGATCCAGCAAGGGGGAAGGAGAGGTTGGTGGAGATCCAGCAGCACGACGGCGGGGTGGTGGAAGTAGCGGGATCTCGGCAGGGCTTCGCCAAGCTTCTGCGAGAGGGAGAGGTGTTGCAGGGGGAGAGGGAGGCGCCAGGGGCTGTGGTACTGCTGCCCTCCCTCCCCCACTATATATAGGACCCCTGGGGGGCGGCCCTGGGAGATCAGATCTCCAAGGGGGGCGGCGGCCAAGGGGGAAGGGGGGTGGCTTCCCCCCCAAGCCAAGTGGGGCGCTCCCCACCCCTAGGGTTTCCAACCCTAGGCGCAGGGGGAGGCCCATGGGGGGCGCCCCAGCCCACTAAAGGCTGGTTCCCTTCCCACTTCAGCCCATGGGGCCCTCTGGGATAGGTGGCCCCACCCGGTGGACCCCCGGGACCCTTCCGGTGGTCCCGGTACAATACCGATAACCCCCGAAACTTTCCCGGTGGCCGAAACTGGACTTCCTATATATAATTCTTCACCTCCGGACCATTCCGGAACTCCTCGTGACGTCCGGGATCTCATCCGGGACTCCGAACAACTTTCTGGTTTCCGCATACACATATCTCTACAACCCTAGCGTCACCGAACCTTAAGTGTGTAGACCCTACGGGTTCGGGAGACATGCAGACATGACCGAGACGCCTCTCCGGTCAATAACCAACAGCGGGATCTGGATACCCATGTTGGCTCCCACATGTTCCACGATGATCTCATCGGATGAACCACGATGTCGAGGATTCAATCAATCCCGTATACAATTCCCTTTGTCAATCGGTATGTTACTTGCCCGAGATTCGATCGTCGGTATCCCAATACCTTGTTCAATCTCGTTACCGGCAAGTCTATTTACTCGTACCATAATGCATGATCCCGTGGCTAACTCCTTAGTCACATTGAGCTCATTATGATGATGCATTACCGAGTGGGCCCAGAGATACCTCTCCGTCATACGGAGTGACAAATCCCAGTCTCTATCCGTGCCAACTCAACAGACACTTTCGGAGATACCCGTAGTGTACCTTTATAGTCACCCAGTTACGTTGTGACGTTTGGCACACCCAAAGCACTCCTACGGTATCCGGGAGTTGCACGATCTCATGGTCTAAGGAAAAGATACTTGACATTGGAAAAGCTCTAGCAAACGAACTACACGATCTTTTATGCTATGCTTAGGATTGGGTCTTGTCCATCACATCATTCTCCTAATGATGTGATCCCGTTATCAATGACATCCAATGTCCATAGTCAGGAAACCATGACTATCTGTTGATCAACGAGCTAGTCAACTAGAGGCTTACTAGGGACACGTTGTGGTCTATGTATTCACACATGTATTACGATTTCCGGATAACACAATTATAGCATGAACAATAGACAATTATCATGAACAAAGAAATATAATAATAACCATTTATTATTGCCTCTAGGGCATATTTCCAACAGTCTCCCACTTGCACTAGAGTCAATAATCTAGTTACATTGTGATGAATCGAACACCCATAGCATTCTGGTGTTGATCATGTTTTGCTCTAGGGGGAGGTTTAGTCAATGGATCTGCTACATTCAGGTCCGTATGTACTTTACAAATATCTGTGTCTCCATTTTGAACACTTTCACGAATGGAGTTGAAGCGACGCTTGATATGTCTAGTCTTCCTGTGAAACCTGGGCTCCTTGGCAAGGGCAATAGCTCCAGTGTTGTCACAGAAGAGAGTCATCGGGCCCGACGCATTAGGAATCACCCCTAGGTCGGTAATGAACTCCTTCATCCAGACTGCTTCTTGTGCTGCCTCTGAGGCCGCCATGTACTCCCTTCACATGTAGATCCCGCCACAACGCTTTGCTTGCAACTGCACCAGCTTACTGCTCCTCCATTCAAAATATACACGTATCCAGTTTGTGACTTCGAGTCATCCAGATCTGTGTTGAAGCTAGCGTCGACGTAACCCTTTACGACGAGCTCTTCGTCACCTCCATAAACGAGAAACATATCCTTAGTCCTCTTCAGGTACTTCAGGATATTCTTGACCGCTGTCCAGTGTTCCATGCCAGGATTACTTTGGTACCTTCCTACCAAACTCACGACAAGGTTTACATCAGGTCTGGTACACAGCATGGCATACATAATAGACGCTATGGCCGAGGCATAGGGGATGACACTCATCTTTTCTCTATCTTCTGCCGTGGTCGGGCATTGAGCCGTGCTCAATTGCACACCTTGCAATACAGGCCAGAACCCCTTCTTGGACTGATCCATATTGAACTTCTTCAATATCTTGTCAAGGTACGTACTCTGTGAAACACCAATGAGGCGTCTTTATCTATCTCTATAGATCTTGATGCCTAATATATAAGCAGCTTCTCCAAGGTCCTTCATTGAAAAACACTTATTCAAATAGGCCTTTATACTTTCCAAGAATTCTATATCATTTCCCATCAATAGTATGTCATCCACATATAATAAGAGAAATGCTACAGAGCTCCCACTCACTTTCTTGTAAACACAGGCTTCTCCATAAGTCTGTGTAAACCCAAACGCTTTGATCATCTCATCAAAACGAATGTTCCAACTCCGAGATGCTTGTACCAGTCCATAGATGGAGCACTGGAGCTTGCATACCCTGTTAGCATTCTTAGGATCAACAAAACCTTCTGGCTGCATCATATACAATTCTTCCTTAAGAAAGCCGTTAAGGAATGCCGTTTTGACGTCCATTTGCCATATCTCATAATCGTAGAATGCGGCAATTGCTAACATGATTCGGACGGACTTCAGCTTCGCTACGGGTGAGAGAAAGTCTCATCGTAGTCAACCCCTTGACCTTGTCGATAACCCTTAGCGACAAGTCGAGCTTTATAGATGGTCACATTACCATCCTCGTCTGTCTTCTTCTTAAAGATCCATTTATTTTCTATGGCTCGCCGATCATCGGGCAAGTCAGTCAAAGTCCATACTTCGTTTTCATACATGGATCCTATCTCGGATTTCATGGCTTCTAGCCATTTGTCGGAATCCGGGCCCGCCATCGCTTCTTCATAGTTCGAAGGTTCACCGTTGTCTAACAACATGATTTCCAGGACAGGGTTGCCGTACCACTCTGGTGCGGAACGTGTCCTCATGGACCTACGAAGTTCAGCAGTAACTTGATTCGAAGCTTCATGATCATCATCATTAACTTCCTCCCCAGTCGGTGTAGGCACCACAGGAACATCTTCCCGTGTTGCGCTACTTTCCGGTTCGGAAGGGGTGACTATCACCTCATCAAGTTCCACTTTCCTCCCACTCAATTCTTTCGAGAGAAACTCTTTCTCCAGAAAGGACCCATTCTTGGCAACAAAGATCTTGCCTTCGGATCTGAGGTAGAAGGTATACCCAATGGTTTCCTTAGGGTATCCTATGAAGACGCATTTTTCCGACTTGGGTTCGAGCTTTTCAGGTTGAAGTTTCTTGACATAAGCATCGCATCCCCAAACTTTTAGAAACGACAGCTTAGGTTTCTTCCCAAACCATAATTCATACGGTGTCATCTCAACGGATTTCGACGGAGCCCTATTTAAAGTGAATGCGGCAGTCTCTAAAGCATAGCCCCAAAATGAGAGCGGTAGATCGGTAAGAGACATCATAGATCGCACCATATCCAATAGAGTGCGATTACGACGTTCGGACACACCGTTTCGCTGAGGTGTTCCAGGCGGCGTGAGTTGTGAAACGATTCCACATTTCCTTAAGTGCGTACCAAATTCGTGACTTAAATATTCTCCACCACGATCTGATCGTAAGAACTTTATTTTCCCGTCACGTTGATTCTCAACCTCACTCTGAAATTCCTTGAACTTTTCAAAGGTTTCAGACTTGTGTTTCATTAGGTAGACATACCCATATCTACTTAAGTCATCAGTGAGAGTGAGAACATAACGATATCCTCCGCGAGCCTCAACACTCATTGGACCGCACACATCGGTATGTATGATTTCCAATAAGTTGGTTGCTCGCTCCATTGTTCCGGAGAACGGAGTCTTGGTCATCTTACCCATGAGGCAGGGTTCGCACGTGTCAAATGATTCGTAATCAAGAGACTCCAAAAGTCCATCTGCATGGAGCTTCATCATGCGTTTGACACCAATGTGACCAAGGCGGCAGTGCCACAAGTATGTGGGACTATCGTTATCAACTTTACATCTTTTGGTATTCACACTATGAATATGTGTAACATCACGTTCGAGATTCATCAAGAATAAACCATTGACCAGCGGGGCATGACCATAAAACATATCTCTCATATAAATAGAACAACCATTATTCTCGGATTTAAATGAGTATCCATCTCGAATTAAACGAGATCCAGATACAATGTTCATGCTCAAAGCTGGCACTAAATAACAATTATTGAGGTTTAAACTAATCCCGTAGGTAAATGTAGAGGCGGCGTGCCGATGGCGATCACATCGACCTTGGAACCATTCCCGACGCGCATCGTCACCTCGTCCTTTGCCAGTCTCCGTTTATTCGCAGTTCATGTTTTGAGTTACAAATATGAGCAACCGCACCGGTATCAAATACCCAGGAGCTACTACGAGTACTGGTAAGGTACACATCAATTACATGTATATCACATATACCTTTGGTGTTGCCGGCCTTCTTGTCCGCTAAGTATTTGGGGCAGTTCCGCTTCCAGTGACCACTTCCCTTGCAATAAAAGCACTCAGTCTCAGGCTTGGGTCCATTCCTTGGCTTCTTCCCGGCAACTGGCTTACCGGGCGCGGCAACTCCCTTGCTGTCCTTCTTGAAGTTCTTCTTACCCTTGCCTTTCTTGAACTTAGTGGTTTTATTCACCATCAACACTTGATGTTCCTTTTTGATCTCCACCACCGCTGATTTCAGCATTGAATATACCTCGGGAATGGTCTTTTCCATCCCCTGCATATTGAAGTTCATCACAAAGCTCTTGTAGCTCGGTGGAAGCGGCTGAAGGATTCTGTCAATGACCACGTCATCCGGGAGATTAACTCCCAGCTGAGACAAGCGGTTGTGTAACCCAGACATTCTGAGTATGTGCTCACTAACAGAACTATTTTCCTCCATTTTACAACTGAAGAACTTGTCGGAGACTTCATATCTCTCGACCCGGGCATGAGCTTGGAAAACCATTTTCAGCTCTTCGAACATCTCATATGCTCCATGTTTCTCAAAACGCTTTTGGAGACCCGGTTCTAAGCTGTAAAGCATGCCGCACTGAACGAGGGAGTAATCATCAGCACGTGATTGCCAAGCGTTCATAACGTCTTGGTTCTCTGGGATGGGTGCTTCACCTAGCGGTGCTTCTAGGACATAATCTTTCTTGGCAGCTATGAGGATGATCCTCAGGTTCCGGACCCAGTCCGTATAGTTGCTGCCATCATCTTTCAGCTTGGTTTTCTCTAGGAACGCATTGAAGTTGAGGACAACGTGGGCCATTTGATCTACAAGACATATTGTAAAGATTTTAGACTAAGTTCATGATAATTAAGTTCATATAATCAAATTATTCAATGAACTCCCACTCAGATAGACATCCCTCTAGTCATCTAAGTGAAACATGATCCGAGTTAACTAGGCCGTGTCCGATCATCACGTGAGACGGACTAGTCAAGATCGGTGAACATCTCCATGTTGATCGTATCTTCTATACGACTCATGCTCGACCTTTCGGTCCTCCGTGTTCCGAGGCCATGTCTGTACATGCTAGGCTCGTCAAGTCAACCTAAGTGTATTGTGTGTGTTCCGAGGCCATGTCTGTACATGCTAGGCTCGTCAACACCCGTTGTATGCGAACGTTAGAATCTATCACACCCAATCATCACGTGGTGCTTCGAAACAACGAACCTTCGCAACGGTGCACAGTTAGGGGGAACACTTTCTTGAAATTATTATAAGGGATCATCTTACTTACTACCATCGTTCTAAGCAAATAAGATGCAAAACATGATAAACATCACATGCAATCAAATAGTGACATGATATGGCCAATATCATTTTGCTCCTTTGATCTCCATCTTCGGGGCACCATGATCATCTTCGTCACCGGCATGACACCATGATCTCCATGATCATGATCTCCATCATTGTGTCTTCATGAAGTTGTCACGCCAACGATTACTTCTACTTCTATGGCTAACACGCTTAGCAATAAAGTAAAGTAATTTACATGGCGTTATTCAATGACACGCAGGTCATACAAAAAATAAAGACAACTCCTATGGCTCCTGCCGGTTGTCATACTCATCGACATGCAAGTCGTGATTCCTATTACAAGAATATGATCAATCTCATACATCACATATATCATTCATCACATCTTCTGGCCATATCACATCACATAGCACATGCTGCAAAAACAAGTTAGACGTCCTCTAATTGTTGTTGCAAGTTTTTACGTGGCTTGTATAGGTTTCTAGCAAGACGTTTCTTACCTACGTACAATCACAACGTGATATGCCAATTTCTATTTACCCTTCATAAGGACCCTTTTCATCGAATCCGTTCCGACTAAAGTGGGAGAGACAGACACCCGCTAGCCACCTTATGCAACTAGTGCATGTCAGTCGGTGGAACCTATCTCACGTAAGCGTACGTGTAAGGTCGGTTCGGGCCGCTTCATCCCACAATACCGCCGAAACAAGATAAGACTAGTAGCGGCAAGAAGAATTGGCAACATCTACGCCCACAACTGCTTTGTGTTCTACTCGTGCATAGTAACTACGCATAGGCCTGGCTCATGATGCCACTGTAGGGGATCGTAGCAGAATTTTAAAATTTCCTACGCATCACCAAGATCCATCTATGGAGTATACTAGCAACGAGGGGAAAGGAGTGCATCTACATACCCTTGTAGATCGCGAGCGGAAGCGTTCCAATGAACGGGGTTGATGGAGTCGTACTCGCCGTGATCCAAATCACCGATGACCGAGTGCCGAACGGACGGCACCTCCGCGTTCAACACACGTACGGAGCAGCGACGTCTCCTCCTTCTTGATCCAGCAAGGGGGAAGGAGAGGTTGATGGAGATCCAGCAGCACGACGGCATGGTGGTGGAAGTAGCGGGATCTCAGCAGGGCTTCGCCAAGCTTCTGCGAGAGGGAGAGGTGTTGCAGGGGGAGAGGGAGGCGCCAGGGGCTGTGGTACTGCTGCCCTCCCTCCCCCCACTATATATAGGACCCCTGGGGGGGCGCCGCCCTGGGAGATCAGATCTCCAAGGGGGGGCGGCGGCCAAGGGGGAAGGGGGTGGCTTCCCCCCCGAGCCAAGTGGGGCGCCCCCCACCCCTAGGGTTTCCAACCCTAGGCGCAGGGGGAGGCCCATGGGGGGCGCCCCAGCCCACTAAGGGCTGGTTCCCTTCCCACTTTAGCCCATGGGGCCCTCCGGGATAGGTGGCCCCACCCGGTGGACCCCCGGGACCCTTTGGGTGGTCCCGGTACAATACCGATAACCCCCGAAACTTTCCCGGTGGCCGAAACTGGACTTCCTATATATAATTCTTCACCTCCGGACCATTCCGGAACTCCTCGTGACGTCCGGGATCTCATACGGGACTCCGAACAACTTTTGGGTTTCCGCATACTAATATCTCTACAACCCTAGCGTCACCGAACCTTAAGTGTGTAGACCCTACGGGTTCGGGAGACATGCGGACATGACCGAGACGCCTCTCTGGTAAATAACCAACAGAGGGATCTGGATACCCATGTTGGCTCCCACATGTTCCACGATGATCTCATCGGATAAACCACAATGTCGAGGATTCAATCAATCCCGTATACAATTCCCTTTGTCAATCGGTATGTTACTTGCCCGAGATTCGATCGTCGGTATCCCAATACCTTGTTCAATCTCGTTACCGGCAAGTCTCTTTACTCGTACCGTAATGCATGATCCCGTGGCTAACTCCTTAGTCACATTGAGCTCATTATGAGGATGCATTACCGAGTGGGCCCAGAGATACCTCTCCGTCATACGGAGTGACAAATCCCAGTCTCGATCCGTGCCAACTCAACAGACACTTTCGGAGATACCCGTAGTGTACCTTTATAGTCACCCAGTTACGTTGTGACGTTTGGCACACCCAAAGCACTCCTACGGTATCCGGGAGTTGCACGATCTCATGGTCTAAGGAAAAGATACTTGACATTGGAAAAGCTCTAGCAAACGAACTACACGATCTTTTATGCTATGCTTAGGATTGGGTCTTGTCCATCACATCATTCTCCTAATGGTGTGATCCCGTTATCAATGACATCCAATGTCCATAGTCAGGAAACCATGACTATCTGTTGATCAACGAGCTAGTCAACTAGAGGCTTACTAGGGACACATTGTGGTCTATGTATTCACACATGTATTACGATTTCCGGATAACACAATTATAGCATGAACAATAGACAATTATCATGAACAAAGAAATATAATAATAACCATTTATTATTGCCTCTAGGGCATATTTCCAACAGCACCTCCGGTGGACTCCACTTACGGAGTTCGTACCGGGCGTGGTCGGCTCTGTAGTGTCCGAATGGGTGACCATCATAGTCAGTCGGGGTGTATCTCCGTGATCTGTACATCGATCTTGTGCGCCCTGCTCTATCCTCCGGGTCTTGGTTGATGTCGCGAGTGTTCCCTCAAGCTGTTTTGCTCTTGATTTGACGGCCAGATGGGTTGGTATGTTGCTCTATTTGGGCTGCTGCTTTGTCTGGACCGAACTGTGGCCGGCCCACCGCATTGTTCGATGGTGGTGTGGGCTCCAGCGCCCTACCATCGTATTGAGGGAGCCACCTACCCTTTGGTTGGCTTTTGTCTGGGCTACTAAGGCCGTATTCTTCAGCGGCCAAGACCTCGGTCCATCTATCATTGAGCAAATCTTGGCTTGCTTGAAGTTGCAGCTGCTTCTTCCTTAAGCTCCTTGAAGTGGCTATAAGCCGGCGTTTGAAATGCTCCTGCTCGAGAGGTTCCTTAGGCATGATTAAATCCTCGCTGCTGAGGATCTCCTCTTCCTTGGAGGGTGGGAGATAATTGCTGTCCTCCGAGTCTCCATATGTGGCCTGTTCATCAGGGTTGTCTTGCCCGCTTTCCTGTTCCTCCTGTTCGGATTCTACCTCAACAGGGTCTTCATTGTCCAGAGTGTTGTCTTTTCTGGTGCTAGCAGTGTTTTCTCTTGGGAGATGTGGCTTGGAGCGGCGCCGTGGGCGCCGGTGTTCGGACTGTGTACCAGGAGGTTTATTCTCGACTGGATCCTTCTCATCATCGGGTGTGTCTATCATACACACATCATATCAGGCAGTGGCCATCCCGTGTCTAGCGGGTAGCGAGCACTGGCCCTGCCCCTCATCGTCGTCCATACCGGCGATGTCTTCAGAGCGGGGGTCAGGCGTGTTGGTTGGGTCTTCGACGGTGGCTATAAAGTGGGTGGCGGGTGGGAAGCAAAATTCTCCATCATCCGCCGTAAGTTCGAACCGAACATAGTTTGGCGACGAGCCATCTGCCAGGGACAGGTTTTTTAATGAGTTTAGTAGGTCGCCCATGGGCGAGTATTGGAAGACATCTGTGGAGTTGAACTTGAAGATCGATAACCGGTCGAGTTCGGTATCCGCGGGCTCGCAGGGTTCGGAACTCGATGCCGGAGAAGAGTCCGGGGTTCCGTTGATGCAGATGTCGTACGCAGTGGAATCTGCGAGCGGCTCCAACGCCGCAGAATCGGTAGCCCCCGCGATGGGGTTAAGCTTCCCATCTTCGGGGGACTTTATCTGCTCCGGATCTAAGGCCAGAGTTGCTGCAGGAGCTCTCTCCTGGATGCGGCCCGATGACAGGTTTAAGCCATGTCCATCGGGGCAGCGGGGGAGCGATTGCCGCGGTCTCGAATCCGTCGAAGATCAAGTTTCCACGGATGTCTGCAACGTAGTTCAAGCTTCCGAATCTGACCTGATGGCCAGGGGCGTAGCTGTCGATCTGCTCCAGATGGCCAAGCGAGTTGGCCCGCAGTACGAAGCCGCCGAACACGAAGATCTGTCCGGGGAGAAAGGTTTCTCCCTGGACAGCATCATCATCGTTGATTGAAGGGGCCATCAAACCTTTTGACGACGGCACAGTGGAACTCTCAATGAAAGCACCAATGTCGGTGTCAAAACCGGCGGATCTCGTGTAGGGGGTCCCGAACTGTGCGTCTAGGATCGATGGTAACAGGAGACGGGGGACACGATGTTTACCCAGGTTCGGGCCCTCTCTATGGAGGTAATACCCTACTTCCTGCTTGATTGATCTTGATGAATATGAGTGTTACAAGAGATGATCTACCACGAGAAGAGATGATCTACCCTACTTCCTCCCTCATAATAATTTTCAGTAGTATCATGAATAAATTCAACAATATAACCAGCACCTAAAGCATTCTTTTCATGATCTACTTGCATAGAAATTTTACTACTCTCCACATAAGAAAATTTATTCGCATCAATAGTAGTGGGAGCAAACTCAACAAAATAAATCATGTGATTGAAAATTAAGATCAAGATGACAAGTTACATGGTTATCATTATTCTTTATAGCATATGTGTCATCACAATAATCATCATAGATAGGAGGCATGCTTTCATCATAATAAATTTGCTCATCAAAACTTAGGGGACAAAAAATATCATCTTCATCAAACATAGCATCCCCAAGCTTGTGGCTTTGCATATCATTAGCATCATGGGTATTCACAGAATTCATACTAACAACATTGCAATCATGCTCATCATACAAAGATTTAGTGCCAAACATTCTAATGCATTCTTCTTCTAGCACTTGAGCACAATTTTCCTTCCCATCATTTTCACGAAAGACATTAAAAAGATGAAGCATATGGGGCAACCTTAATTCCATTTTTTTGTAGTTTTCTTTTATAAACTAAACTAGTGATAAAACAAGAAACTAAAAGATTCAATTGCAAGATCTAAAGATATACCTTCAAGCACTCACCTCCCTGGCAACGGCGCCAGAAATGAGCTTGATGTCTACTACACAACCTTCTTCTTGTAGACGTTGTTGGGCCTCCAAGTGCAGAGGTTTGTAGGACAGTAGCAAATTTCCCTCAAGTGGATGACCTAAGGTTTATCAATCCATGGGAGGCGTAGGTTGAAGATGGTCTCTCTCAAACAACCCTACTACCAAATAACAAAGAGTCTCTTGTGTCCCCAACACACCCAATACAATGGTAAATTGTATAGGTGCACTAGTTCGGCGAAGAGATGGTGATACAAGTGCAATATGGATGGTAGATATAGGTTTTTGTAATCTGAAAATATAAAATCAGCAAGGTAACTAATGATAAAAGTGAGCGTAAACGGTATTGCTATGCTAGGAAACAAGGCCTAAGGTTCATACTTTCAATAGTGCAAGTTCACTCAACAATAATAACATAATTGGATCGTATAACTATCCCTCAACATGCAACAACGAGTCACTCCAAAGTCACTAATAGCGGAGAACAAACGAAGAGATTATGGTAGGGTACGAAACCACCTCAAAGTTATCCTTTCTGATCAATCTATTCAAGAGTCCGTAGTAAAATAACACGAAGCTATTCTTTCCATTCGATCTATCATAGAGTTCGTACTAGAATAACACCTTAAGACACAAATCAACCAAAACCCTAATGTCACCTAGATACTCCAATGTCACCTCAAGTATCCGTGGGTATGATTATATGATATGCATCACACAATCTCAGATTCATCTATTCAAACCAACACAAAGTACTTCAAAGAGTGCCCCAAAGTTTCTACCGGAGAGTCAAGAAGAAAACGTGTGCCAACCCCTATGCATAGGTTCATGGGCGGAACCCGCAAGTTGATCACCAAAACATACATCAAGTGGATCACGTGATATCCCATTGTCACCACAGATAAGCACGGCAAGACATACATCAAGTGTTCTCAAATCCTTAAAGACTCAATCTGATAAGATAACTTCAACGGGAAAACTCAATCCATTACAAGAGAGTAGAGGGGGAGAAACATCATAAGATCCAACTATAATAGCAAAGCTCGCGATACATCAAGATCGTACCACCTCAAGAACACGAGAGAGAGAGAGAGAGATCAAACACATAGCTACTGGTACATACCCTCAGCCCCGAGGGTGAACTACTCCCTCCTCATCATGGAAATCACCGGGATGATGAAGATGGCCACCGGTGAGGGATCCCCCCTCCGGCAGGGTGCCGGAACAAGGTCCCGATTGGTTTTTGGTGGCTACAGAGGCTTGCGGCGGCGGAACTCCCGATCTATTTGAAAGTGCGTTATATCGACTAGAGGGGGGTGAATAGGCGATTTTTATGAATTCTTCACTGAGGAATTTGCGGGTGAGGAAATTCCTTAGTGAAAGAACTACTTGAAGTGGAATAAGTTCTCAGAAGTAAACATAACAGAATACAAGCATGGTCATCATGATGAAATGAAGACAAGCACAGAGTACAGAAAGCGTAAACACAGGATAACACAAGATGAAGACAAACAGACTGAAGAAATTGAACTGAGGAAATTGAGAAAGTCTTCAGTCAAAGTCTTCAAACACAGTTATGAGGAAATGAAAGAGTTGAGGAAATAGAACCAGTAAGCTTGGTGAAGACAATGATTTGGTAGACCAGTTCCAACTGCTGTCTCAGTTGTACGTCTGGTTAGGGCGGCTAGGTATTTAAACCTGAGGACACACAGTCCCGGACACCCAGTCCTGAACACGCAGTCCAGGACACTTAGTCCTCACCGTATTCCCCTTGATCTAAGGTCACACAGACCTCGCCCAATCACTCGTGGTAAGTCTTGAGGTGACTTCCGAACCTTCACAAACTCGGTCACTCGGCGATCCACAATTTCCTCTTGGATGCTCTAGACCATGACGCCTAACCGTCTGGAAGAAGCACAGTCTTCAAAGGTAACAAGCGTCGGATCCACGCAGGATCAATTTCTTCAGTGATGCTCAATCACTTTGGGTTTGTAGGTGTTTGGGTTTGGGTTTTCCTCACTTGATGATTTTCGCTCAAAGTCCTCGGAGGATGGGATGCTCTCAATTGACAAGTGTCAGTTTCTCTCGGAGCAGCCAACCAGCTAGTGGTTGTAGGGGGCGGCTATTTATAGCCTAGGGAGCAGCCCGTCATGATAAGACATAAATGCCCTTCAATGATATGACCGTTAGGTGGGTAGATATTTTGGGACAGCTGGCGCATAGCACAGCAACGGTCGGAAATTTGAGTATCAAATTCCTCAGGGCTATCATGTTCCTCACTGTGTAGGCAATCCGCACTGGCGAATTCCTAACTCCTCAGTCAGAACAAATTCCTCAGAGACCAGAAGAACTTCGTCTCTGTCACTGAAGAATATGACTGAACTGTATGAGATTTCCAATGGCTTCACTCGAAGGGATTGGTAGGTGTAGGATTTTGAGTTGAGCATCACATGGAAATTTTTCCTTAGTATTTCCTCGACCCCCTTTAACAGTACGGTGTTTCCTATGACTCAAGAAAGAGAAAATGAAACTACGAAAACAAAAGTCTTCACGCTTCATGTTCCTCAAATGAATACCAAGTCTTCAAGGTCACACCAATTTCTTCACTTTCAAAGTCTTCAGAAAGTCTTCAGAAATCCAAAGTCTTCAGTCGAAGAACTTCATTTTTAGGGGTCGACTTTCTCTGTAAATATCAAACTCCTCATAGACTTATAGACCTGTGTACACTCATAAACACATTAGTCCCTTAACCTATAAGTCTTCAATACACCAAAATCACTAAGGGGCACTAGATGCACTTACAATCTCCCCCTTTTTGGTGATTGATGACAATATAGGTTAAGTTTTCAACGGGGATAAACATATGAAGTGTAAATACTGATATTGAGGAATTTGATTGCAAGATATAGAAGAACTCCCCCTGAAGATGTGCATAGTGAGGAATTTGCTTTTGAAGTAATGCACACTTGAAGAGTTGAATCATGGAGATCTCCCCCTATATCTTGTAATTCATACACGCATTTGACATAATATATGAAGAATTTGAAATGCATGATGAAATATGGTGACTGATGTAATTCAGCATGCGTGCAATAACATTAACGAGGAATAAGCATGCAGAAGAAACAGCAAAAGTATCAGGCCGCCATAGAGTTTAAGTTTACAACTCGATCCAACAAAGTCATCAAAAGAACAAGAGTTGTAACTTAGAAAAAAACGCCCCATAAGATAGACCCGCTTGAAGACTAACTCAAATTTCTCCCCCTTTGTCATCAAATGACCAAAAGGGTCGAAAATGAGGACTAACGCCCCTGAAGAATATCAAGGTGATGAAGGAGCGTCAGCGTTGTTGGGGTCGTTTGTTGTAGTAGGGCCTGCCGCAGTGTCGTCCAAGTCTTCATGTTCATCAGTGTCACGTGATGAAGAATAGGAGCTGGCCACCAAGGAAGGAACCTTGACCTTCTTGTACTTCTTCGGAGGAGGTGCAGCCCAGTCAAGATCTTCCTTGAGACCCATTTTCTTCAGATCTTCTTCACCATATATGTGCGACAGAACAGCCCAGGTGCGGTTGAGGGTTTCATGAAGGTAGTAATGGTTTTTCTTCACTGCATTGTGGGTAGCAGTCATGTTGTGAAGAATTGAACCAAACTGACGCTTGACCCATTTATGATTGCGATCAACCTTCTGGTGAAGACTGAGGAGAAGCTCACGGTCAGTCATCACCCTGGGTGCTGTGCCTTGAGGATTTTGCTTGGGTGCGTTTGCGGCAGAGTCATGGGTGGCAGAGTCATCATTGGTGGAGTAGGATGCAGCCTTGCGAAATTGACCATCCAATGGACGAATGCCTTCATCAATTACAGCGTAGCCTTGCCCTTTTCATCAGCTGAGGAAAATGTCCGTTTGAGGACTTCAATCGGGGGCAAGTAGCTGCAATGGTTCAGTGTATCAGCTTTGTAGTTGAGTGAAGACCTTGTTCTGATGAATCTCATAATCCACGGTGCATAAGGCTTCAACTCAAATGGTGACATTGCGACATTGGCCAGAGTCCTCATGAAGAAATCATGGAAGTTGACGGGAACGCCATGAATGATATTGAAAAGCAGATTCTTCATGATGCCAACGACTTCTTCTTCATTCGAGTCGTGGCCCTTGATAGGACTCAATGTCTTCGTCAGAATGCGATAGACAGTCCGAGGCACATACAGCAATTCCTTCACAAGGAATTTTGTTCTTGGGGCCTGACCTGGCTTCAAAGGCTTCATCAGCACTTGCATATAGTGATCGGTAAGCTCAGGTTCATTGTAGACGCAACAAGCACCTTCAAGGGGCGGACTGAGAGGCAAAGCACGAAGCAATTCAGTAGCTGGTGCTTTGTAGTGAGTGTTTTCAGACATCCAGTCCAGCACCCATGAATTCACGTCTTCAGAGTTGCCGGTGATGTGCAGAGTTGCATAAAATTGAAGAATTAGCTCTTCATTCCAATCACATATGTCAGTGCAGAAATTTAACAGTCCAGCGTCGTAGAGAACACTGAGGACTGGCCCGAAGCATGGCAGAGATTCCATATCCACGTGAGGAATGTGCTCATGATCGAAGACTTTGTCTTTGTTGAACAGCACTGAGGAATAGAAATTTGCCTGGCTGGCAGTCCAGAAACGCCTCTTCCTTATGCGAGCAGAGTCATAAGGGTTGTAATCAGTGAAGAATACGTGCTCGCCAAAGAAATCATCGGCCTTGAATTTTTGCTTCCTTGAGAATGGATCCTTTGGCTTGGGCAGTGGAGTGTCAGTCAGTTGCATGATGACCTCAGGAATCGCAATCTCAGGTTCTTCAGGCTGAGGAATTTCTGGTTCCTCTTCAGTGGCAGCCTGGTTCTTCAATTCTTCATTTCATTTTCTTCAGCACTAGCGGCTGGAATGTCTTCATGAGCTTCATCAGATCCCATTTGAACTGTAGTGGCTGGGGACTGAGGAATTTGCTTCAGTGGAGTGAAGAGTGGAGAATTGGGGTGCTGACTTTCCCAAAAGTCATCATTCATCACTGGTGTGGTACAGCCAATGTCCACATCTTCTTCTTCAATTTCTTCAACGCCAGCCTCTTCAGCAGTAAACTGAGGCATAGGCGAGGAAACTGTGGGGGTTGAAGGGATTTTATCCACTTCAATTTCTTCATCCATCTGCTCTGACGAAGCAGCAGAAGGATTTTCTTCATCAGATCCGCTAGGGATCACATATTCTTCATCAAAAGGGATGATTTCCTTTGATGGCATGGAGGAAACTGGAACAGCATCAATTGGATGAGCAAATGAGCTTGTCAATTTCTTCATCTTCTTCGGTGCTGAAGAATCTGAAGGAGCTGATGCTTTCCTTTTCTTCACTGCTGCACGCTCTGCAGCCTTGGTCTTCTTCACATCTGATGCAGATGGAAGGATTGGAGTTGGAGTAGGCGCAGGAGGAGCAGAGGAATGTGGTTGATTTTCTTCAGGCACAACTGATGCAGTTGCCCTGACCTCTTCATTTTCTTCAGGCGCACCACTAGTGGGTGCCCTGGCAATTTCTTCAGCGGCTGGAATGCAGTCATCAGCCCTGGAACTCACATTTTCTTCAGCAGCCTGATTGTCATCAGCGGTGCTGGCATGTTCTTCAGTTGGCTGAGCAGATGCTTCAGCCTGAGGAATTTCTTGTTGCGATGGGGCTGCAACATTTGAGGTGAACATCTTAGTCAGTTTGACAAACCTGACCTTGGCTCCTTTCCAATCAGCATAGTAAGCATTGAAATCATCGCTGAGGACTTTGATTTCAGACTGGATCTTCACAAGTTCATCAGTTGTCATAGAGACAACGTTGTTCTTCAGGAATTTCTCCTTCCTGTACTGTGCTTTCTTGAGCTGTCTGGCCTTCTCAAATTTCCATTTTTCTTCTTGGATGAAGGCAGTCAGCATATGACTTTGACCATGAGTCAGCTTCAAGTCAGGAATAGGAGTGTTTGGGTCCTTGTGCCAGAGGTCAATGTAGTCGAGGATCAACTTTGGATCCAAAAGCAGAGGCACATGTGTGCCCTTGGCTCTAGCGGCCCTGACTTGCCTATCTCTGATGATTTCAGCAAGTTCTTCATCATCAGCTTCGTCTTCTTCAGACGGTACTTGGAAGGCGACCTGCCTCTTGTGAGGACTTGGGCGAGAGCCTCGTCTAGCAGTGGTCTTTGTCTTCAGCAGAGATGGTCCGGTTGAAGAATTTGGTGCAGCTGAGGAACTAGCTGAAGCTCCTGAGGCAATGGAGATGCCTGTAGTCCTTTGGCACGTGGCGAGATGCACAGGTGCTAAGGATTTTGTCGGAGCAACTGAGGACTTTGGAGGAGCAGGAGCGGCATGAGGAATTGGCCGTGACGGCTTAGCTGAGGAAATTGGCCGTGAGGGCATTGAAGAAGAGGCACTTGGCTTGTGTGTGGGCTTCTTTGCCATGGATTTCTTCGGCCTTATAGAGGCCTCAGCAGCAGCAACAGTGGAGTCTTCGTTGAATTTCCTCACTGCATCTTTTGCCTGTTTGGCCAACTTGGCCTGGCGCTTGGCCCATTCTTCAGAAAAACCCTCACCGCGCTTGATGCTAGTGGGATCTGCCTCTTGGCCAGGTGCCAATGGCGGTCTTGAGCATGGAGGAGTAACAGCGAATTTCTTCATGTATTTTGGAGTCACGTACCTGTACTCCCTCCACTCTTTTGCCCATCTCCTTTCTATCCTCTGAATGCACACCTTGCGCTGATTTTTATCTTCCTCAGGGGGTGTGCAGTACCCAGCATAAATGTCTTCAGGGATTTCAAAGGCAGTATTGATTTCAGGCCTCTTTCCTCCTTTCTGTGGCTTCTTTCCATCAGCCATTTTCTTCAGTTGAGGAATTTGAACAATTGAACTTTCTGAAGAAGTATGCAACTTTTCTTCGAGGAACGCTGCAAATGAGTTAAGTTGATGAGAACCTAGTGATTCAGCAGCGGACATGAGTACCTGTGAACAGAGTATAGTTGCGAGGAATTTGGAGAGGTCATATGCGTTCTCAGAAGGTTTTTCAAAAAGAACAAGTTTGAGGAATTTGACCAGTTGAGTCTTGAAGAATTTCACTAAGCGTTCTTTGTCTTAGGTTCCAGAGTTGTATAGATCGAAGATCCACACAATTGAGGAATCTTGAAGAAAAATGATGCTTAGGGAAACGAATCAAGAACAGATGAGATGTGAGGTGTTTAGTGTGTGAAAATTTGAAGAATAAACACCTTTGAAGATTTTGTAGGAATCATTTGAATCAAAGAGGGCAGTAAAAGTAACTTTTAATTACCCTGAACGAAGAACACGACGAACTGTGAGGTGGAGAAGTGAAGTTCGTCTGTGCAGATCTTCCACGCCCTAACTTGGCGGAGGAAGACGGCTACGGCGGCGGCGGAGTGAAGATTTCCGCGGCCGGCGCGAGTACGGCGGCGACGAGGTCGAGGCAGTGAAGCTCTTCCTCACCGGCGACGATGAAGTAGCGGCGGCGCTAGGGTTTGAGAAGCTTGAGCTGGAGAGAGGTCGAGCGGAGTAAAAGAAGTGAGGAAGGGGAGAGGGGGTATTTATAGCCACGGTGAAAAACTGTTCGCCCGAAGAAATTGGACGAACGTGCCCCTGACCCTTCTCATTCGCTTGACATGTGTCACCCACGTACTGAGAAGTGGAGATCGTGTTAGATCATGGGCGAATAGATAAGTATATCGTGGGATGCGGAACGGTTTGAGCGGCAAAGCCGAAATTTTGGATAAGATAAGTTAAAAGTTCCGTTCGCAAATTCTTCAGCTGACAAGGACACAGTGAAGATTTTGAACGAGTTTCAAATAGAACGCACATGAAGAATTTGTGAATAGATTGGGTTGAGTATAGCATAGAGGGGGAAGGGTCCGATCACATTCACTTAGCAGAAAAACCAACTTGAAGAATTAGCCATAAGTGAATGTTGTAGAGGACATAAACTCATATATATATATATATATATATATATAGCCAATGAAGAAAACGACGGAAACAGTGAAGACAATGCAAAGTTGAAGAAAATGAATAACTGAGGATTTCAAAAACTGAGGAAAAACTCAAATTGAAGATTTTCAACTTTTGTGGTGGCTTGATCCACCGTATAAGAATGATGATTTCAGACACCGCGTACAATTGTCATAGGGTTCTGAGAATCAAATTCTTCATTAATTTCTTCACACTTAGAGTGTTATTCTTCATTGATTGAAGAAAAACGTTTCTTCATGTGTTGCACATCTAAGTCATCAATTTTGCATAAGTGTTAGGATGAGTGTCCTTTTCAAAGAACATTCGAAGATTCTAGGATATTTAGCTCACACCGCAACTTGCTAAATTTCTTCTCATCCAAGGGCTTTGTGAAGATATCGGCTAGCTGTTCTTCAGTCTTCACATGCTCAATAGAAATGTCGCCCTTCAACACATGATCGCGAAGAAAATGATGACGAATCTGAATGTGCTTTGTCTTCGAGTGCTGAACTGGGTTGTGAGCAATCTTGATGGCACTCTCATTGTCACAGAAGAGAGGCACATTCTTCACGTTGACGCCGTAGTCCTTGAGAGTTTGCTTCATCCACAGCAATTGAGCACAGCAAGAGCCAGCAGCAATGTACTCAGCTTCAGCAGTAGACAGTGATACGCAGTTCTGTTTCTTCGAGGACCAACAGACCAAAGATCGTCCGAGGAAATGACATGTACCAGATGTTGACTTGCGGTCCACACGATCACCAGCATAGTCAGAGTCAGAATATCCAATGAGATCAAAAGCCGAGCCCTTGGGGTACCATAATCCTAGTGTTGGTGTGTGAGCTAGATATCGAAGAATATGTTTCACAGCCTTATGGTGTGATTCCTTCGGTGTAGCTTGAAATCGGGCACACATGCAAACACTAAGCATAATATCTGGCCTAGATGCACATAAATACAATAAAGAACCAATCATGGAGCGGTATACCTTTTGATCGAAGTCAATACCATTTTCATCAGTGCACAGATGGCCATTTGTGGGCATAGGAATTTTGACGCCTTTGCAATCTTGCATGCCGAATTTCCTCAGTACATCCTTGAGGTATTTCTCCTGAGATATGAATATGCCATTGCGCTGTTGACGAATTTGAAGACCTAAGAAGAATTTCAACTCTCCCATCATAGACATTTGATATTCTTCACTCATCATATAGGCAAATTCATCACTATAACGTTGGTCAGTACAGCCAAAGATGATATCATCAACATATATTTGGCACACAAACAATTCATCATCATATGATTTAGTGAAAAGAGTAGGGTCGAGTGAACCGGGTTTGAAGCCTTTCTTCATGAGGAATTCCTTCAAAGTATCATACCACGCCCGAGGGGCCTGCTTGAGGCCATAGAGGGCCTTATTTAGTCTGAAGACTTTGTCAGGATGCTTAGGATCTTCAAAACCTGGGGGTTGAGCAACATATACTTCTTCCTCAAGCTTACCATTGAGGAATGCACTTTTCACATCCATTTGATATAAAGTGATATCATGATGGTTAGCATAAGCAAGTAATATGCGAATAGCTTCAAGTCTAGCAACAGGTGCAAAAGTTTCATCGAAATCAATTCCTTCAACCTGTGTGTAGCCTTGAGCTACTAGCCGTGCCTTATTCCTCACCACAAGGCCATTTTCATCTTGCTTGTTGCGGTAGATCCACTTTGTGCCAATGATATTGTGTTTGCGAGGATCTGGACGATTGACCAGTTCCCAAACGTTGTTGAGCTCGAACTGATGTAATTCTTCTTGCATGGCCTGAATCCACTCAGGCTCCAGAAATGCTTCATCTACCTTAGTGGGCTCTGTGATAGAGACAAAAGCATAGTGCCCACAAAAGTTAGATAAATGTGAAGCTTTTGAGCGTGTGAGAGGACCTGGTGCTTCAATGTCATCGATGATCTTTTCAACTTGCACTTCTTTTGCAACGCGAGGATGAGTTGGTTGTCGTCGAGGAATTTGATCAGCATTTTCTTCAGCACCATTTCTTCAGCATTTCTTCAGGTGCATTAGCTCGACGTTCTTCACGTTCTGGAATGAATTCTTCAGCAGATTCTTCGGTAGGAATGACATCCTCAGTAGCCTTGAACTTGATAGTTTCCTCAGGTGCTGGTTCATCTATCACAGAGGGTAGGTGCTCTCTTTGCGAGCCATTAGTTTCATCGAACCGCACATCTACAGTTTCAACAACCTTGTGAAGAACGTTGTTGAAGACTCTGTAGGTGTGCGAGTCCTTTCCGTAACCAAGCATAAAACCTTCATGTGCTTTCGGTGCAAATTTAGCATTGTGATGAGGATCTCTAATCCAACATTTAGCACCGAAGACTTTGAAATAACTCACATTGGGTTTCTTGTCAGTGAGGAGTTCATAGGCAGTCTTCTTGAAGAATTTGTGAAGATATACCCTGTTGATGATGTGGCACGCAGTATAAATTGCCTCAATCCAGAAGTGACGAGGCGTCTTGTACTCATCAAGCATAGTGCGAGCCATCTCAACAAGAGTCCTGTTCTTGCGCTCCACGACGCCATTCTGCTGAGGAGTGTAAGGAGCAGATAACTCATGAGTAATACCAAGTTCATCAAGATAGTCATCAAGACCAGAATTCTTGAACTCAGTTCCATTGTCACTTCTGATGTGCTTGATCTTCACACCAAAGTTGGTTGAAGCCCTCGAGGAAAATCGTTTGAAGACTTCCTGCACTTCATGTTTGTAAGTAACAATGTGTACCCATGTGTAACGAGAGTAATCATCAACAATAACAAGCCATAGAGAGATGCGTCATTTGTGACAGCTGAGTAATGGTTAGGACCAAAGAGGTCCATGTGAAGCAATTCGAATGGTCGAGTAGTGGTCATGATAGTCTTCGCTGGATGCTTAGCCTTGGTCATCTTTCCAGCTTCACAAGCTCCACACAAGTGATCCTTGAGGAATTTGAAATTCTCAATGCCAATGACATGCTTCTTCTTCGCAAGCGTGTGCAAATTCCTCATGCCTGCATGACCAAGTCGTCGATGCCATAGCCAACCTTCTGAAGCTTTTGCAAGTAGGCACACGGCTGGTTGCGGTCCTGTAGAGAAATCAACAATATACAAGTCTCCTCTCCTAAAGCCTTCGAAGACTTTGGAATTGTCAGCTTCCATAACCACAACACAACGATACTTGCCAAAGACAACTACCATATCAAGATCACAAAGCATTGAGACAGACATAAGGTTGTATCCTAAGGACTCGACAAGCATGACTTTGTCCATGTGTCGATCCTTTGTGATCGCAACCTTACCTAGACCCAATACCTGACTTTTGCCTTTGTCAGCGAAGATGATATGCTTCAGATGCGATGGTGATAAGGGAGCATCCATCAATAGATTCTTGTCACCAGTCATGTGATTTGTACATACACTATCGAGGACCCACTCAGTGGCTTTGGGTTGATCATCCTGCAGATGAATTAGTGCAGCTTACGAACTTCATATACTTCATCAGTGAAGAATATGACATCACAATTCATCAGACGAATTTCATCAAGCAATGCAACAGTTAAAACAGTATGAGGACGTGAGAAATGAAAGTTCATTTCTTCATGATTAGCCTGCGTCCTTTCAGGCACTTTTCAGGTCTCCAGCAAATTCTTCAGACGTTTAAGTACGTCTGGAGACCTGACCCTGCATAAGAGATTAGTTCTTTTTCTTCACCACCCACATCTGAAGGGGTGGCAAAAGAGTTCATCACTCTGCGAGCTCCATACGAGAAAGGTGGCATAGAAGCCAATCCATTTCGTTTCACATAAGAGAAGTTAGGGTAAGCATATGAATAAGCAGAGAAATTCTTCAAGGACTTATGAACATAATGATTAGAAGAATAATGCTCATATTCATAGCCCTTGGCTCTTCCCTGCGAAACAGAGTTGTTAGCACGATGATATTCATATGAGGACTTTGATCCTTTTGAGGAATTTGATCCATGTGAGGAATTTGGTCTGTATGAGGAATTTGATCTGGGGTTCCTATTCTTCACAGGTGGTGTCATGAGGACATTCACCTGAAGACTTTCAAGGCACCTTTTGGGAACCCAAATTTTCTTCATAGGAGAACCGTTCCTGCAGTTAGTGCCAACATATCTAGCAAATACTTCACCATTCTGATTTTTGAACAGTTTATAGTTGGAGTCAAATGACTCATCAGAAGAATGAGAAGATTCACATGTAAAGCCAGATAAATTAGATGGATCAACTGGAGGTCCCTTTGCAGCAACCCATGAGGTTTTGGGGTACGGCTCACGCTTCCAATATGTACCATCAGCATTGAGTTTCCTCTCAAAGGCAATACCCTCTTTCCTAGGGTTCCTGTTGAGGATCTGCTTTTTAAGCACATCACAAAGAGTCTGATGCCCTTTGAGGCTTTTGTACATGCCTGTCATGTACAATTCCTTCAGCCCTGCATCGTCAGTGATACTAGTAATGTCCTCAGATGAGGAATTAGTGATAGCAGAGACAGTTGAAGAATTTGTAGCATTAGAAGCATTTGAACATTCAGGTGAAGAATTAGCAGATTCACGTTCAATGCATTTCAAACATGGAGGAACAAATTCTTCCTGAGCAGCGCTGATTTGTTGAGCAAGTAATGAATCGCGCTCCTTCTGAAGATCTTCATAACTCACTCTTAGCTTCTCAAGATCTTGCTTTCTTTGAAGAAATTCATAAGAAAGCTTCTCATGATCAGATAAGAGAGTGTTATGATGACTTTGAAGGTTGTCAAACTAGACTGAAGTCTCTGAAGATTTTCAGTCAAGGTTTTAGTGCGATCCATTTCTTCACCCAACATATCATCACTCTTGTCTAGCATGTTTTGAACCTTTTCCAAGGCCTTTTGTTGTTTAGTGGCAATACAAACAAGCTTGGTATAGCTAGGTCCAAAATCATCATCAGATTCATCATCACTAGACTCGGATGAGGAACATTCTGTTACCTTGGCACCTTTTGCCATGAGGCATGGTGCAGAAGATGATGGTTTAGGTTCGAAAGTCATCGTTTTGAGTGATTCCTTGAAATCCTCAAACCAGGGATCATGACAAGTTCGATGACCTTCATAGACGTCAGAGATTCGGTCCCAGATAAGCTTCGCATTGCAAAGATGCATAATGCGCCTGAATTCATCTCTGGATAGGCAGGAACATATGATATCCTTCTCCATGATGTCAAGTCGAGTGTACTTGCGAATATCATCAGTGTCCGCCATCTTGCATAGATCGGTAAGACCAATCTCAGTGATGGTCCACAGCTCGCTGTTCATTGCCATGAGGCGTTTCCTCATCATGGCCTTCCACTTGGGATAATCATGACCGTCAAAGATGGGGCATGTCACTTTCTTCATTCCTGTGGTCGACAAAACCAAAACTCCAGGCGATTAAACCAAAATCACACAGAACAAGGGAGTACCTTGCTCTGATACCAATTGAAAGTGCGTTATATCGACTAGAGGGGGGTGAATAGGCGATTTTTATGAATTCTTCACTGAGGAATTTGCGGGTGAGGAAATTCCTTAGCGAAGAACTACTTGCAGCGGAATAAGTACTCAGAAGTAAGCATAGCAGAACACAAGCATGGTCATCATGATGAAATGAAGACAAGCACAGAGTACAGAAAGCGTAAACACAGGATAACACAAGATGAAGACAAACAGACTGAAGAAATTGAACTGAGGAAATTGAGAAAGTCTTCAGTCAAATTCTTCAAACATAGTTATGAGGAAATGAAAGAGTTGAGGAAATAGAACCAGTAAGCTTGGTGAAGACAATGATTTGGTAGACCAGTTCCAACTGTTGTCTCAGTTGTACGTCTGGTTAGGGCGGCTAGGTATTTAAACCTGAGGACACACAGTCCCGGACACCCAGTCCTGAACATGCAGTCCAGGACACTTAGTCCTCACCGTATTCCCCTTGATCTAAGGTCACACAGACCTCGCCCAATCACTCGTGGTAAGTCTTGAGGTGACTTCCGAACCTTCACAAACTCGGTCACTCGGCAATCCACAATTTCCTCTTGGATGCTCTAGACCATGACGCCTAACTGTCTGGAAGAAGCACAGTCTTCAAAGGTAACGAGCGTCGGATCCACGCAGGATCAATCTCTTCAGTGATGCTCAATCACTTTGGGTTTGTGGGTGTTTGGGTTTGGGTTTTCCTCACTTGATGATTTTCGCTCAAAGTCCTCGGAGGATTGGATGCTCTCAATTGACAAGTGTCAGTTTCTCTCGGAGCAGCCAACCAGCTAGTGGTTGTAGGGGGCGGCTATTTATAGCCTAGGGAGCAGCCCGTCATGATAAGACATAAATGCCCTTCAATGATATGACCGTTAGGTGGGTAGATATTTTGGGACAGCTGGCGCATAGCACAGCAACGGTCGGAAATTTGAGTATCAAATTCCTCAGGGCTATCATGTTCCTCACTGTGTAGGCAATCCGCACTGGCGAATTCCTAACTCCTCAGTCAGAACAAATTCCTCAGAGACCAGAAGAACTTCATCTCTGTCACTGAAGAATATGACTGAACTGTATGAGATTTCCAATGGCTTCACTCGAAGGGATTGGTAGGTGTAGGATTTTGAGTTGAGCATCACATGGAAATTTTTCCTTAGTATTTCCTCGACCCCCTTTAACAGTACGGTGTTTCCTATGACTCAAGAAAGAAAAAATGAAACTTCGAAAACAAAAGTCTTCACGCTTCATGTTCCTCAAATGAATACCAAGTCTTCAAGGTCACACCAATTTCTTCACTTTCAAAGTCTTCAGAAAGTCTTCAGAAATACAAAGTCTTCAGTCGAAGAACTTCATTTTTAGGGGTCGACTTTCTCTGTAAATATCAAACTCCTCATAGACTTATAGACCTGTGTACGCTCATAAACACATTAGTCCCTTAACCTATAAGTCTTCAATACACCAAAATCACTAAGGGGCACTAGATGCACTTACACTATTGTGTTCCCCGAAGGTTTTAGGGTATATGGAGATATATAGGCGAAAGAAGTCAGTAAGGGGAGCCACGAGGGGCCCACGAGGGTGGAGGGCGCGCCCAGGGGGGTGGGCGTGCCCCCCTGCCTCGTGCTCTCCTCGTTGATCCCCTGACGTGCACTCCAAGTCTCCCGTATTGCTTTCTTTCCAAAAATAACTTTCCCGAAGGTTTCATTCCGTTTGGACTCCGCTTGATATTCCTTTTCTGTGAAACACTGAAACAAGGGAAAAAACAGAAACTGGCACTGGGCTCTGGGTCAATAGGTTAGTCCCAAAAGTAATATAAAAGTGCATAATAAAGCCCATAAACATCCAAGACGGATAATATAATAGCATGAATACTTCATAAATTATAGATACGTTGGACACATATCAGCATCCCCAAGCTTAATTCCTGCTCGTCCTCGAGTAGGTAAATGATAAAAGAAAGAATTGATGAAGTGTGAATGCTAGCAGGTGCATAAGTTTGATCAATGATAATTTCAATCACCTTTTCTAGCATCATTATATGTCATAACAGTAGTTCAACTCATAGAACTTTTCATGATCAAGTAACAAACTATTCACATGTTAAAGTATAGATCAATAACTTTCTTGAAAACCAAGAAACCGTGTTACTAGTCATCAAACAATTACAATTCATCTTATTTTCAGGAAGAGTCTATGTCAGAGCTTTGATTCAGCAAACTTCACATACTCAACTATCATTTAGTCTTCCATGATTGCTACCACTCAAAGCATATTTTTATAACAAATAGGATCCATCGAACATAGAGAAAGATAGGGGCTTAATGTTTCGCCTCCCAACTTATTTATCATATAGATAATTGTCAACAATAATAATTCATGATCAAATATATTTGAATGGCCATATATGCTCAGATCTTTCCATCACATGATGCTTGCCAACTAAAGAGTAGGTTGGAATGAGGAGGAATACTACCAAGTCTTGCATAAAAGTAAAGGATAGGCCCTTCGCAGAGGGAAGCAGGGATTTGCAGAGGTGCCAGAGCTCGAAGCAAAAACAGAGATGAAAATAATTTTGAGAGGTATGCTTTCATTGTCAACATAACGACCAAGAGTTCCCAATATCTTCCATACTAGATACATTATAGGCCGTTCCCACGTAGAAAGGTAAAGATTTTACTCCCCCTCCACCAACAATCACACTCCACGGCTTGTCCGAAACAACGGGTGCCGTCCAACTTTCAACAATCCTGGGAGAGTTTTGTTTAAATTATTTGCGAATTTGTTTTTGATCTTTTGATCATAGGACTGGGCATCCCAGTTACCGGCCATTTTCTCATGAATGATGAGCGGAGTCCACTCATCGTGAGAATAACCCACCTAGCATGGAAGATACTGCTAGCCCTTAGTCGCTACATGAGCGATTCGGGCACACAAAACAGATTATTATTTGAAGGTTTAGAGTTCGGCACATGCAAATTTACTTGGAACGGCAGGTAAATACCGCATATAGGTAGATATGGTGGACACTCATGGAAGAAACTTGGTTCAAGGATTTTGGATGCACAAGCAGTATTCCCGCTTAGTACAGATATTTTGGCTAGCAAAGGATTCTAAATAGCAAGCACCACATGTTAGAGGATCCATAACAATATAACTTCTATACAAATATACCCAAGCATAACTCATTATGTTGTCTTCCTTGTCCAACTTCAACTAATTTGCTCAGGTTTGAAAATAATTAATGGGGCTCACAATCATAGAAGATGTCCAAGATAGTATATTTATATGTGAAATCTCTCTTCAATATTCTTTCATGAATTGTTCAAGTGACCAATACAATGTTTGCTAACCTTCAATAAATTTACCATCTCTACTTCTTATATGTAAAGTCATTACTCCCCATGGGATAAGCATATGAAACATATATAATTTCAGATTTATGATATTCAATTCATTCAACCATTTACTCATAGGATATAATTGAAGCACACGAGTAAATGACAGACTACTCCAAAAAGATATAAGTGAAGATCAATGAGTAGTTAAATAATTATGTAGCTATGCGAAGACTCTCTAACATTTAAGAATTTCAGATCTTGGTATTTTATTCAACAGCAAGCAAAGCTAAAGAAAATAAAATGACGCTCCAAGCAAAACACATATCATGTGGTGAATAAAAATATAGCTCCAAGTAAAGTTACCGATGAACGAAGACGAAAGAGGGGATGCCATCCGGGGCATCCCCAAGCTTAGGCTCTTGGTTGTCCTTGAATATTACCTTGGGGTGCCTTTGGAATCCCCAAGCTTATGCTCTTCCCACTCCTTATTCCATAGTCCATCGAATCTTTACCCAAAACTTGAAAACTTCACAACACAAAACTTAACAGAAAACTCGTAAGCTCCGTTAGCGAAAGAAAACAAAACACCACTTCAATGTACTGTAATGAAATCATTCTTTATTTGTATTGGTGTTAAATCTACTGTATTCCAACTTCTCTATGGTTTATAAACTATTTTACTAGCCATAGATTCATCAAAATAAGCAAACAACACACGAAAAACAGAATCTGTCAAAAACAGAACAGTCTGTAGCAATCTGTAACTAATGCAAACTTCTGGAACTCAGAAAAATCTACCAAAATAGGAAGACCTATATAATTTGTTTATTGATCTGCTACATTGGAATCAGTATTTTATCACATTCTGGTGATTTTAAACAATTGTTTTCGTGAACAGAAAGTTTCTGGAATTTTCAGCAAGATCAAATAACTATCATCCAAGAGGATCCTATAGGTCTTACTTGGCACAAACACTAATTAAAACATAAAACCACATCTAACCAGAAGCTAGATGGATTATTTATTGCTAAACAGAACCAAAAAGCAAGAAACTAAAATAAAATTGGGTTGCCTCCCAACAAGCACTATCGTTTAACGCCCCTAGCTAGGCATGATGATTTCAATGATGCTCACATAAAAGATAAGAATTGAAACATAAAGAGAGCATCATGAAACACATGACAAGCACATTTAAGTCTAACCCACTTCCTATGCATAGGGATTTTGTGAGTAAACAACTTATGGGAACAATAATCAACTAGCATAGGAAGGCAAAACAAGCATAACTTTAAAAATTTAAGCACATAGAGATGAAACTTGATATTATTGCAATTCCTACAAGCATATATTCCTCCCTCATAATAATTTTCAGTAGTATCATGAATAAATTCAACAATATAACCAGCACCTAAAGCATTCTTTTCATGATCTACTTGCATAGAAATTTTACTACTCTCCACATAAGCAAATTTATTCTCATCAATAGTAGTGGGAGCAAACTCAACAAAATAACTATCATGTGATTGAAAATTAAGATCAAGATGACAAGTTTCATGGTTATCATTATTCTTTATAGCATACGTGTCAGCACAATAATCATCATAGATAGGAGGCATGCTTTCATCATAATAAATTTGCTCATCAAAACTTAGGGGACAAAAAATATCATCTTCATCAAACATAGCATCCCCAAGCTTGTGGCTTTGCATATCATTAGCATCATGGGTATTCATAGAATTCATACTAACAACATTGCAATCATGCTCCTCATACAAAGATTTAGTGCCAAACATTCTAATGCATTCTTCTTCTAGCACTTGAGCACAATTTTCCTTCCCATCATTTTCACGAAAGACATTAAGAAGATGAAACATATGAGGCAACCTTAATTCCATTTTTTTTTCTAGTTTTGTTTTATAAACTAAACTAGTGATAAAACAAGAAACTAAAAGATTCGATTGCAAGATCTAAAGATATACCTTCAAGCACTCACCTCCCCGGCAACGGCGCCAGAAATGAGCTTGATGTCTACTACACAACCTTCTTCTTGTAGACGTTGTTGGGCCTCCAAGTGCAGAGGTTTGTAGGACAGTAGCAAATTTCCCTCAAGTGGATGACCTAAGGTTTATCAATCCGTGGGAGGCGTAGGTTGAAGATGGTCTCTCTCAAACAACCCTACAACCAAATAACAAAGAGTCTCTTGTGTCCCCAACACACCCAATACAATGGTAAATTGTATAGGTGCACTAGTTTGGCGAAGAGATGGTGATACAAGTGCAATATGGATGGTAGATATAGGTTTTTGTAATCTGAAAATATAAAATCAGCAAGGTAACTAATGATAAAAGTGAGCGTAAACAGTATTGCAATGCTAGGAAACAAGGCCTAAGGTTCATACTTTCACTAGTGCAAGTTCTCTCAACAATAATAACATAATTGGATCGTATAACTATCCCTCAACATGCAACAAAGAGTCACTTCAAAGTCACTAATAGCGGAGAACAAACGAAGAGATTATGATAGGGTACGAAACCACCTCAAAGTTATCCTTTCTGATCAATCTATTCAAGAGTCCGTAGTAAAATAACACGAAGCTATTCTTTCCATTCGATCTATCATAGAGTTCGTACTAGAATAACACCTTAAGACACAAATCAACCAAAACCCTAATGTCACCTAGATACTCTAATGTCACCTCAAGTATCCGTGGGCATGATTATACGATATGCATCACACAATCTCAGATTCATCTATTCAAACCAACACAAAGTACTTCAAGGAGTGCCCCAAAGTTTCTACCGGAGATTCAAGACGAAAACGTGTGCCAACCCCTATGCATAGTTTCATGGGCGGAACCCGCAAGTTGATCACCAAAACATACATCAAGTGGATCACGTGATATCCCATTGTCACCACGGATAAGCACGGCAAGACATACATCAAGTGTTCTCAAATCCTTAAAGACTCAATCCGATAAGATAACTTCAACGGGAAAACTCAATCCATTACAAGAGAGTAGAGGGGGAGAAACATCATAAGATCCAACTATAATAGCAAAGCTCGCGATACATCAAGATCTTACCACCTCAAGAACACGAGAGAGAGAGAGAGAGAGACAGATCAAATACATAGCTACTAGTACATACCCTCAGCCCCGAGGGTGAACTACTCCCTCCTCGTCATGGAAATCACCGGGATGATGAAGATGGCCACCGGTGAGGGATCCCCCCTCCGGCAGTGTGCCGGAACAGGGTCCCGATTGGTTTTTGGTGGCTAAAGAGGCTTGCGGCGGCGGAACTCCCGATCTATTGTGTTCCCCGAAGGTTTTAGGGTATATGGAGATATATAGGCGAAAGAAGTCGGTAAGGGGAGCCACGAGGGGCCCACGAGGGTGGAGGGCTCGCCCAGGGGAGTGGGCGCGCCCCCCTGCCTCGTGCTCTCCTTGTTGATCCCCTGACGTGCACTCCAAGTCTCCCGTATTGCTTTCTTTCCAAAAATAACTTTCCCGAAGGTTTCATTCCGTTTGGACTCCGTTTGATATTCCTTTTCTGCGAAACACTGAAACAAGGGAAAAAACAGAAACTGGCACTGGGCTCTGGGTCAATAGGTTAGTCCCAAAAGTAATATAAAAGTGCATAATAAAGCCCATAAACATCCAAGACGGATAATATAATAGCATGAATACTTCATAAATTATACATACGTTGGAGACGTATCAAAGCATGACATTGGTGGATGTATTCGAAGGCCCAGGCCAGACAATCATGTATGGATCTACCACGTAGGAAGCCATATTGGTTGCGATGGACGATTTGAAGGATGATTTTCTAGAGTCTATTGGTAAGGATTTTGGTGATCATCTTGAGACAGCAGTTAAGGAGCATTTTTCTTAGGTATCAGAGTGATGAATCCATAGTTGAGACTTTCCAAGTTCAGTTTGCCCGAGTGGAATTCTTCACAAAGCTGGTAAAAGTCTGTTTCGATGATCGGCCAACACGCTTTTAAAAAAGCACCGTTGAAACCGTCAGGCCCAGGTGTGCGATCAACCGGCATTTCCTTGATAACTGTGTCTATTTCTGCATGTGTGAAAGGAGTGGTGAGACTATCAAAATCCACCTGTGATCCAAACAGCTTGGACAGGTTGAATCGCATAGGTTGTGGATTGGATTTCCCTAGGCGATCTTTGAAAGTCTCAAAAAGAATTGACTCTTAGCCCACATGGTCATCAACAGTCGTACCATCTGTCGTTTTTAGGGTGGAGATGCAATTTCTTCTGTATCGTTCTGTTGCCACGGCCTGAAAAAACTTTGAATTTTCATCGCCAAACTTGATCCATCTGATAGTGCATCGTTTTTTCCAATATTCCTTCTGGTATTGCAAAAGCCGGAGGAGGTGTTTTTTAAGGATGGCCAGGAAGTTCCTTTCAGGTATCGTGAGACTTCGGCGGTCTGCAATGGAGTCCAATTCTAGGATGGCTTTGTTGGTGTTTTCAATGGAACTTTGAGGCCGGAAATCTTTTTACTCCACTGAGAGAGGGCACGACAAACAGACTTGAGCTTTTGACATAGGCTGGACGCAACATTCAAAAGACATCTGCGCTCGCCTGGTCTTGGTCGTCATGGCTGACGTCGTAGGAACCTCGCGAGGTTTGGCTTGCCTTGATCTCTCCGCCCCTCGTGAGCCAGCCTGGTGAGGCCGCTCCCGAGGAGGTCTTGTGTTGTCCGCCTCGTGAGGCTTGGCCCCTCGTGAGGGTCTTGAGCGTTTGTTGGTGAAGACGGGTTGTACTGGGCCGCGAGTGGAGCCACGTCGCGGGCCGCAGGCTGGAAAGTCTGGGGACCCCCGTTCCCAGAATGCCGACAATTTCGTATGCTTATGGAGATGGTGAGTAAGCACACCATCACCATTAAGGAACTTGAAACCCTCATCACCGAGGAAAAGGAAAAATATGAAATCCTTGAGCGGAAATTCCAATATGAGGAAGCACGAAATGATGAACTATGCTTGAAAATTGTGCAAACATTGATGTGCATGCTAAAGAACTTGCCTCCTTGAAAAAGGCTAAGGACTCTTGCGAGGAGTTGATGAATGATAAAAGTAAGCTTGTGAAGTTGCCTGCTTCTCTCTCTAAGGATTGTGAGCTTCTATCCGTGTCCCTCAAGACTAAGGAAGAAGAGCTCACTCTTCTTACAAAGAGTTTTGAGACGCTCAAGCTTACTTATCTTGAAACTCTAGCCAAGGCTTACTCTTCTCCTATTACCAATGTTGATGCTTGTACTACTAACTCTAGTGGTGACCTAGCATCTATGCTTGAGGAGAATCATTTTCTCAAGGCTCAACTCGAGAAAGGACTCATGACATGTGCTCAAGGACAAAAGAACCTTAATGAGGTATTGAGCCAACACAATGAGGTGTTTGCCAAAGAGGGCTCGGGTTTGACCCAAGCACAAGCAAGAAGAAGACGTCTTCTCAAAAGTGCACCACTGCTCTGAAAGAAACATTTGTACGAGAAGGGCACAAGGAGAAAGGTAAGGTTGTGAGTGGGAAGGCCACAAGGGGCATGCCCACTCTCAACAAGCCAAAAGAGTTCATGCCTCCATCATATGTACTTCGTAAAACTAAGGATGGAGAAGTTTATGCAAAATTTGTTGGTCCTCGAAATGCATTCCGGTTTTATGCTATTTGGGTCCCTAAGACCCTTGTGACTAACCTAAGAGGTCCCATTGCAAAATGGGTGCCTTTAACCAAGTCATAATTGTGTGTAAGTTGCTTTCTATGGTGGAGTAAAATGGGTGATCGATAGTGGATGTACCAATCATATGACCGGAGATAGCAAATTGCTCTACAATTTCATGGAAGCTATTCAACCATTTATGAGCATTATGTTTGGTGGAGGATCAAAAGGACATGTACTCGGGTTGGGCAAGGTGGCTATCACAAATGACATGTCTCTTGCAAATGTCATGCTTGTCCAATCCCTTAAATATCATTTGCTTTCCATTCGCCAATTGGCTTCTGTTGGTTATGATACACTCTTTGGACTAATGGATGTGAAAGTCTTTAAGAGAGATACTCTCAAAGTGGCCTTTGTTGGAGAGTTGGATGGCAACCTTTACACGGTTGATTTCTCGAAAGAGAGCACATTCCATGCAACTTGTTTAATGGCCAAGGCCGACAAGGGGTGGCTATGGCATCGCCGGCTAGCCCATGTCGACATGAGAAATCTTCAAGATCTCTTAAAGGGTAATCACATCCTTGGACTAACCAATGTCTCTTTTGAGAAACATCGTGTGTGTAGTGCATGCATAGCCGGGAAGCAACATCAATCAAAGCACCCACCTAAGAATATCGTGTCTACTTCAAGGCCTTTGGAGCTCCTTCATGTGGATATTTTTGGGCCTCCTTCATGGGATAGTCTTGGTGGGAAAAAGTATGGACTTGTCATTGTTGATGATTAATCAAGATATACACGGGTGTTTTTCCTAAAGTCCAAGGACGAGACGAAGATCACCATCATTGATTTTGCGAAGCAAGCACAACGCAAGTTTGACAAAGAAATCTTGGAAATAAGAAGTGACAATGGCTCCGAGTTCAATAAATACACCTTGGAAGGATTTCTTAGTGATGAAGGGATTGAGCATCAATATTCCACACCATACACGCCTAAGCAAAATGGTGTTGCCGAAGGAAGAACCGTACACTTGTGGAGATGGCAAGGTCCATGTTGGATGAATACAAGTCGCCACATAGTTTTTGGGCCGAGACTGTCAACATCGCATGCCATGCATCAAACTGGCTCTTCCTCTGCACAATATTCGAAAAGACTCCATATGAGCTCCTAACTGGGAACAAGCCAAATGTCAAGTACTTTCGTGTATTTGGGTGCAAATGTTTCATCCTCAACAAAAGAGAATGGTTAGGAAAATTTCAATCCAAAAAAACTGAGGGCTTATTTGTTGGCTATGGATCAAACTCTCATGCCTATAGAGTCTACAACAAATCCAATGGATGTGTTGTAGAAACTTGTGACATGGTGTTTGATGAATTTAATGGCTCCCATGGGGAGCAAGTTGATCTAAGTGATGTAGGTGAAGAAGATTCGTCTCAAGATATTTTGACCATGGGTGTTGGTGCTCTCCATCCCATGGAACAAGAACCTCATGATTATGAAGAAGAAGATGGAATCGAAGTTTCACACATCATCAAACCACTTCAACACCCATACCACCACAAGCTCCTATTGCTCAACCGATGCCCATAATTCAAGTACAAGAAGATGATCAAGTCCCTCATCATGATCATTTTCAAGAACAAGATCATCACCAACGGCAAGAACAAGAAAGTGCAATCTTTGATGATGAACCTCAACAAATGAAATATGAAGAAGAAGATCTTCCACCACACATTAATGATCCATATGTTGAGGATGTGGATGATGGACATGAAGTTGACCCTCGCGAAACCCTAACCTCCATCATGCCCTGAGTGGCCGGTCGTGTTGATGTTGATAAAAGTCTTACCGGCATATCGGAAGGTAGAGTCACTCATAAAAATTGACAAACTTTTGTGCTCACTTCTCGTTTGTTTCTAGTGTTGAGCCACTCAAGGTAGAAGATGCATTGATGGACAACGATTGGCTTGTTGCTATGCAAGAAGAGTTGAGCAGTTTTGAGCGCAACCAAGTGTGGTCATTAGTCAAGAGACCAACTACGGAACACAATGTCATTGGAACAAAATGGATTTTCAAGAACAAGCAAGATGAGAATGGTGTAATCATCCGCAACAAGGCAAGGTTAGTGGCACAAGGGTACTCACAAGTTGAAGGTTTGGACTGTGGTGAGACCTTTGCTCCCGTTACCCGTATTGAATCTATTCGCATCTTACTTACCTATGCTGCTTTCAATGGTTTTACATTACATCAAATGGATGTGAAGAGTGCTTTCCTTAATGGTCCTCTACAAGAAGAAGTATATGTATCACAACCACCTGGGTTCGTTGATCTCGATCACAAAGACTATGTGTATATAAACTTCACAAGGCTTTGTATGGCCTCAAACAAGCAACTCGTGCTTGGTATGATCATCTTAAGAATTCTACTCGATGCTGGTTTTGTGAGAGGGGTGATCGATCCCACTCTTTTTACTAAGAGGGACAAGGGTGATTTGATCCTATGCCAAATCTATGTAGACGACATCATTTTTGGTTCTCCTAACATTCATTTATGCAAGAAGTTTGCGGCCTCCATGACCAAGAATTTTGAAATTTCACTCAATGCGGACTTGAAGTTCTTTCTCGGATTCCAAATTCAACAATTTCAAGAAGGAATTTTCTTATCGCAAGAAAAATACCTCAAGGATATTCTAGAGAAGTGTAACATTCCAAGTTTTCAATTTGGAATGTTATACATAGGTCATTCATGCATATCATATTTTATTGCATTTCGTTTTGCGATCCTCGAAATTCTAAGCAACTCAAGGACCTACGGAGAGAGTTGGGGATTTCACATTTTTTATATTTGAATTTTATCAAATATCAAAACAAGGATCACTTTGATTCTTATTATATTTCTCTCCGAAAATATTTCATATTAAAATATATGAGAGGAGATAATATGACTTCTCCAAAATAAATGAAATATTGGAGGAAAAATTTTAAAAATCAAATAAGAATTTTTATTTGGATTTTATTGCAATTTTATTTGAATTAGGAAAAATTTGTGTTTTTCAAAATTGCATTAGAGGCCCAAATAAATGTTCACTTTGTCCGCAATATTATTAGAGGACCGTGAAAATTTATTTCAGGATTTTTGGAGTTCGTTTAGTATTTCTTTTAATTGTATTTCTGCGTCAAGATTTATTTATTTTAAAAAAAGTAACCGACTTACCGGGCCGTGTCCGACCTGGACACTTAGCTCGGCCGGCTTTATAAGCCGGGAGGCCCGAGCGCCCCAGCCCACCCCAGCCCCGCCTAACCCTAGCGCCGCCGCCGCCCGCGCCTGATCCGCGCCGCCGCCGCTGACCGCCGCCTTGCCCCCCCCCCCCCGTCCGCCGCCGCCGGAGGTATAAGCCGCCGCCGCCGCCGGTTTTCGCGAGAAAACCGTTCAGTTTTTTCGAAACCCTAGTTCATTTTTTTAGATCGGTTTTGTTTCGGTTTTTCTCGGTTCGGTTAAATAGCGGACGTTCATCCGTTAGCCGCAGACAGCGAACGTTCGTTCGTTAGCCTGTTCGTCAGTTTTTCTTTTTCCAGGGTTTTTCCGCAATTATTTTCGATCATGATTTCTTCCCTAATCTTCGTTCTAGTATAACTTTTCGCTCGTTTATCCAAATCAGGTGAAACAAGCATCTAGATCTTCGTCTCGAAGCCCTCTTTCTGTTTAACCAACTTGAACAAGATTTTGGTACTGTAAACTTTGACTTTAGTCTAGATTAGTAAACGGATCTTGTTTCTTTCGTAGTTTGAGTTCCGTTGCTCCGTTTGATTTGATTCTTTTTGTAAATCCAATTTCTTTAGTTGAGTTTTCAGATTCCATCTTCTTATTTGAGTTTTACCAGTGCATCTTTGCTTGAGTGCTTATGTATGCAATTGTTTGTTTGCGATAGAATTCCCGGAGTGCGAAGCCTGCTACTACGAGTCACTAGGTTTTGCGGATCATCAGCAAGGCAAGTAACACATTGATCATACTCTTTTCATACCCAGTTTTTATGCATTAGTATCAATCCTCAAACATTGCATGATTAGGATGTGATTAACTTGTGGGTATTGGGAAGTAGATGATGAGATAGAACCTATTGCCCTGTTTATTATCAAACCCTTGGGAGTTACTTCTACGTTATGCTTATATTGCTATGCTATGCTCGTAGACGTGGATTGGGTTTGAGTGTATCCATGACAGATGTGAGATTGTTAATTAATGGTTCAACTTAAGGTGGCAACTTTAATACACATGAGGGTGGATTGTTGGTTTGGGCACCTAGAGAATCCAGTGTTGTCCTAGGATATCCCGGAGTACCCGTGTGATCATCCTACGATCTGCCACCCAGGCTCAAAGGGATCACAAGATTATTCATGCTAGAAACTTCCGTGTGCCGCCACAAGCTATTATGGGTGTCGGTGTCAAAACCGGCGGATCTCGGGTAGGGGGTCCCGAACTGTGCGTCTAGGATCGATGGTAACAGGAGACGGGGGACACGATGTTTACCCAGGTTCGGGCCATCTCTATGGAGGTAATACCCTACTTCCTTCTTGATTGATCCTGATGAATATGAGTATTACAAGAGTTGATCACCCACAAGATCGTAATGGCCAAACCCTAAAAGCCTAGCCTATGAATATGGTAATGGATGTGTCCTATCCGTACTATGCTCTCCGGTTTATATAGACACCGGAGAGATCTAGGGTTACATGGGATCGGTTACATAAGAAGGAATCTTCATGCTCGATCGCCTAGCTTGCCTTCCATGCCAAGCAAAGCCCAATCCGGACACAGGTATAGTCTTCGGTCTTCGTATCTTTACGGCCCATCAGTCCGGCCCATGGATATCAGGCCGGACGCCCGAGGACCCCTTAATCCAGGACTCCCTCAGTAGCCCCCGAAGTAGTGTTCAATAGCGAGGTGCTCGGCACACACATTGTCTTCGGCATTGCAAGGCGGGTTCCTCCTTCGATGATCTCCAAGTAATGTATTTGGCCATTGATCCAATGTCGCCTCCTTGGCTTCATGTTTTAAATAATCTTCGTCCTCCACGTGTCAAGCGAATGTGGAAAGTCAGGGTATTTTTGCGAATAACACCCCATCTACGTAAGGAAGGGCGCCTATTTAAAGGGATTGGGTCCAGATCCATTCAGCGCCACACAGAAGAAGTCTCCAGAGACTGCTTAGGAGAGACCATTCCAGCATGGCCAGCGTTCCTAGCTCCTCCGCTCGTCCTGGCCCAGAGAAAGGCGAGTGGGAGAGGTGTTCTGTGTCTCATAGCCAATTGACGAAGTTGCAAACGCAGGGATTCCTTCCCCCTGCAGATCTAGTCCCTGTTCGTACGGGGCTAGCTTCCTTCAATGAGGGGACTCAGGCAGAGGACTTCCCCAATCCGTCCGGGGGAGAGCGACTGTGTTTCGTCCCCTACCTGCTAAGAGGCGTTGGATTTCCAATCCATCCGTTCCTCGAGGGCTTCTGGAGTACTACGGCCTCCAGCTGCACAACTTCACTCCGGCCTCTATTCTGCACATTGCGGGTTATGTTGCTTTGTGTGAATTATTCCTGGGCATCAAGGATCATTTCGAGTTGTGGAGGAAGTTGTTCTGCCTCGTCCCGCGCAATCACGAAGGATCTATATTTGAAGTGGGCGGAGCCGAAGTATGGCGCGTCGCCGATACCGGATATCCATCCGGCACACCAAGGAAGGCACCCGATGGCTGGCCCTCCGAATGGTTCTATATCGAGGACGTTCCGCTTCCCGATCCGGTTCGAAAGGGTCTTCTTGAATTTGCGGTCGTCCCGCTGAAGAAACGCCACAGTTGGCGTCCCCGGAGTCTTGAAGAAGGAGACGGCACGGAGGTTCGTCAGCTAATGAGCAAGATAAAAGAGCTCGCTCAGTCCGGGCTCACAGTAATCGAGGTTATGGCAATCTCCATAGCGCGAGGGGTTCAGCCACTCCAATACAAAGGGCTTCCCATGTGGGACTACAATGGGGAGGATGACGCCTCTCACTGTGGCCGGAAAGGTCCGGATACCCCTGCCGCTTTGGCTAAGATATTGAACTATTCAAAGGGGAGGAAAAGGAATTTCTTTGCACCAAGCTCAAAGACGGGTACTCTATGTATAACCCTCCCAGTTGGGTAAGGTTCAACCCCTCTGTTTTTACTCCCTCCATCTCCGAATTGCCTTTGATAAATTTCTGGTTTGTTTGCTTACGACAGCTCTGGCGAAAGGTCACCGAGGGATTCCATAGTCCCTCCCCGTAGCCGGAGGACCACAACCGAGAGCTCGATCCAGGGTTCTAAGAGGATCCGGATATATTTGTGGTGCTCGCGGAGGGGGTGTTTTACCAGACAAGCTATGATGGCATGGAAGTGGCCATCATCGCCGATTACCCTTGTCTTCTTCCTGCTTCACAGGTAAGTAATCAAGAAACACCTTTTTTGAAAGGGTGTTCTTACTCTGCCTCACCCACCGCATTGTCGCGCGTTTTACAGGGGAGGCGTTTGATGATACCGAGGAAATCAGTTCCTGCGCCGGGCAGGCCTTCGAAGAGGAGGGCCGGTGAAGGCACCGCCGGGACCTCGTCGAGGAGGTACGGATAAATGTATTTTTCAGCGGCCGTATCCGACTGTGACTTATGCGCCTGTTTGATTACAGGAAAAAGGTTCGCCGAACTGTGTCCGGGGGTTCGGCCGGCTGCATTCCCAACAACCAAGATTTAGATCCGTTCGGGGAGACGGGGGCCGACGTGGAAACAAAGCCAGACTGCCCTTCGGCCGAGGGTTCGGACAATATGTCTGTTACCAACTCGGAAGTAGAGAGCGCCATGAATCATCGGCGCTGCAGGGCTGTTTTACGAGACCCGAAGTTCTCAGACGAGGCATTTAATGCCTTTAGCTCGGGCGACACATACATCCGAGCTGCTCGAGACGGGCTTAGAAAAGCCACGAGGCAATATCTAATAGATGTGCAGGTAAGGTTACTTTGTCAAAAAAGGATAGCCTATGCCAGTAGCCCCCGGGACTAAAAGCAATTGGTACAACTGATTTAAGGACCGTTGTATGACCAAGTTCTTACAGAGAAGAACAACCTGCTATCCCAAGAGCTGGAACAATGTTGGACGCAGCTAAATGCTGCTACCGCCGAACTAAAAGAGTTCAAGAAGGCGTCACCTCGTAATGTTCCCCTCCAACGAGAAAATATACTTATATGCCCAGAATATTAACAGTCTTGCTTATACCATGACATAATGGTCAGGGGGACTCAAAGAGGCGTTGGAAGTCGAGCAAGCGAATGAGCAAGAAGACAAAAGGCTACAAGCTATAGGCGGTCGTGTGCTGAAGCAGGCCATTATTAAGAAAAACCAGCTCCAGGATTGCAAGACCCAGCTAGGCGAAGAGCTGAAAGATGTGCGGGCCCTGCTAGCCGATTCCGTGAAGGAAAACAAGAAGCTGCGAGGCGGCATATTCAGTATGTATCTGAACTATTTTGAAAGTAGTTCGGAGATAGGAGAAACTGATGTAGCTATGATTGCAGGTATATTAACGGGCCGTCCTGAAGAGGAGGTGTCTGGATCATCGAGTGATCTGCTGCAAAAGCCGTTGCAAGTGCACGATCAGGCGCGGCTGGTGATGCGGAGTGTTGCCAAGGCTCTATGGCCATCCGCCTCCCCTCCAGGAAGTATGGAGGAGCTTGTAGAGCTGTTTAAAGGAGCGCGGCGACGTATCCGGCTATGGAAGATATCTGCCTGCCGCGAGAGTGCGCGAGAGGCTTGGGCCATGGTGAAAACTCGGTATACCAAGCTTGATCCTAATCACATGGCGCGGGTCGGACCGGTAGGGTCGAATGGGGAAGAAATTCCCATTAGTTTAGTATATGACCGAGTAGAGGTGGCCGCCAAATATTCCCAGCAGGATTGTAAATTAGATTGCCTGTTAGATGGTATAGAGGCAGAAGTGTTTGAGTCCAAGTGACTATGTACTTTCCTCACCATGTGGAATTTCTAGCCGAATTGTATATCATTTGTCATGGCAGACCTTTTCGCTTCAACCTCCGGACCCGAAGGTGTGGAGTGTTTCCGAATACCGTCACGGTCGAATAGGCCAGGATATGCGTGGAAAACTAAGCGTAGGGGTCATAGTTGCTTGAACAGACAAGTTGTATCCGGCTAGTTATGTTATATTACATTGAGATTGTAAGAAACATCTTCTAGGGAGAATAGTTCCGTTAAGGGTTCCTTTCCCTGGGTATGCATGCATTAGTAGACATGTCCGAATTGTGATGTGAAAATCACAGTGTGTATAGCTTCTGGGGGTTCACAATGGAGTGAGTGCAAAAAATATTTTTCATCCACCGACCGAATATTCCCTTCAGAATGCTAGCTTTCGGCTTCACCCAGTCTTAGGTACACATCCGAATGACCCGGCAGTAACAATCGCAGAGGTGCTCCCTTTACCACCTAGCCGAACAATCGGGAACGTAGGGGTAAGCACAGGAGTCAGGCAACCCAGCTTGGCCAAAACCTAAGTCATATTGATGCATATAGTGGTGAAGAAAAGACATACGGGAAAAACGCGTATGTGTGATGAGCTTGATGCTCGGAAAGTAATATTAACAAGCTTCTGTGAAAGAAGCCCCCAGGTATAATGGGCGTACGTATGTAAAAAAGTGTACGTCAGCACTGTTCGGTCGAGCCGAATGAGAGCTTTAAAGCGAAAAAAATTGTGTAAAAGGGGGGAAGAGTTATGGAAACTATAAGGGAGAAGGAGACTAACAAAGGGTTCGACGCTAGGCATAGAACCTTCGGAGTCTGGCCGCGTTCCAGGGATTCGGCTCTAGGCGATTGTCTGATGCGTCGCGAAGACGGTACGCTCCTCCGGTAAGAACTTCGTCAATTATGAAGGGACCCTCCCATTTGGGCTTGAGTTTGTTATTTTTCTTCTCCGGCAAGCGTAGAACGAGTTCGCCAACGTTGTAAGTCTTGGCCCGTACTTCTCTGCTTTGATATCTTCGAGCCTGTTGTTGATAAAATGTTGAACGGGTTTTGGCGACGTCGCACTCCTCCTCCAGGGCGTCTAGGCTGTCCTGCCGATCCAACTCGGCCTCTTTCTCTTCGTACATATGCACTCGAGGTGAGTCATGTATAATATCGCAGGGCAATACAGCCTCTGCACCGTACACCATGAAGAAAGGTGTGTATCCGGTAGTACGGTTGGGCGTGGTCTGCAGCCCCTAGAGTATGGAGTCGAGCTCCTCGACCCAGTGTTTGTCTGATTCTTTCAAAGACCACACTAGTCTGGGTTTGATGCCACTCATAATAAGACCATTAGCTCGCTCGACTTGACCGTTTGTTTGCGGGTGGTAGACAGAGGCATAATCGAGCTTAATGCCCAGATTAGCACACTAGTTTTTCACCTCATCAGCTGTGAAATTCAAACCATTATCGGTGATGATGCTGTGCGGTACACCATAACAGTGTACCACATCGGATATAAATGCAATCACTGGTCCGGACTCGGCCGTTTTAACTGGTCTAGCCTCTATCCACTTGGTGAATTTGTCCATCATGACCAGCAGATATTTTTTCTTATGGATTCCCCCTTTAAGGGGTCCAACCATGTCCAAGCCCCAGACCGCAAAGGGCCATGTAATGGGGATTGTTCGTAAAGTGGTTGGGGGCATATGGCTTTGGTTGGCGAAGAGTTGGCATCCAACAGAGCTGGACAAGGTCCTGTGCGTTTGCCCAGGCCGTAGGCCAGTAAAATCCTGTACGGAAGGCCTTGCTGACAAGTGCCCTGGCTACGGCGTGGTGCCCACCGAGACCGGCGTGAATTTCTGCCAAGAGTTGCCGCCCCTCCTCCTCAGAGATACACCTTTGAAGGACTCTGGTAGTGCTTTTCTTGTAGAGCTCTCCTTCGTGAACTTTATAGGCCTTTGAACGCCGGATGATGCGACGAGCCTCGTTCTGATCCTCTGGGAGCTCCTTCCTATTAAAGTAGGCCAAGAATGGTTCGGTCCACGGGGCAATTACTGCCATGATGAGGTGGGCCGAGGGTGTTATTTCGGTGGCTGAGCCTCAGATGATATCGGCGTGTTCGTTATCTGTGTTTGTGTTCGGAACGGGACTGCCGTTGCTGTCTCCCCCTTGCCACACCACGGAGGGCTTAAAGAGCCTTTCGAGAAAGATGTTAGGTGGGACGGGGTCGCGCTTAGCGCCGATGCGAGCAAGGACGTCTGCCGCCTAATTACTTTCGCGGGCGATGTGGTGAAATTTGGGTCCCTCGAACCGAGCCGACATCTTCAAGACAGCATTGCGATAAGCTGCCATCTTTGGATCTCTGGCATCAAAGTCTCCATTAATTTGGGATATTGCGAGGTTTGAGTCTTCGCGCACCTCCAGGCATTGTATGCCCATTGATACGGCCATCCGAAGGCCATGTTGCAAGGCCTCGTATTCGGCTGCGTTGTTGGAGTCTGTGTATAATATTTGGAGTACGTACTAGACGATATCTCCTATGGGGGACGTTAATACGACGCCCGTCCCTAGCCCTGCCAACATCTTGGAGCCGTCAAAATGCATCACCCAGTTGGAATACGCGCCGTACTCTTTAGGGAGTTCGGCTTCTGTCCATTCGGCGACGAAGTCAGCCAGTACCTGTGATTTGATGGCTCGACGTGGTTTGTACATGATGTCGAATGGCAGGAGCTCAATGGCCCATTTGGCAATCCAGCCCGTTGCGTCCCGGTTGTTAATTATATCATTGAGGGGCACTTCGGAGGCCACCGTGATAGAGCACTCCTGAAAGTAGTGTCGCAATTTTCGAGATGCCATGAAGACTGCATATGCTATTTTTTGATAATGAGGGTACCGGGATTTGCATGGCGTGAGGACGGTGGATACGTAGTATACCGGCTTCTGGAGCGGAAATTTGTGTCCGTCCTGTTCTTGTTCGACGACGAGTACGGCGCTCACCACCTGGTGTGTTGCTGATATGTATAAGAGCATTGGTTCGCTGACGTTTGGCGCGGCCAGGATTGGGTTGCTTGCCAGAAGGGCTTTTATTTCTTCCAGTCCAGCCGTCGCCGCGTCTGTCCACTCGAAGTTATCGGTGCGCCGTAGAAGGCGATAGAGCGGCAGCGCCTTTTCTCCCAACCTGGAGATAAAGCGGCTTAAAGCTGCCACGCACCCAGCGAGTTTTTGGACCTGCTTGAGTTCGGTTGGCGTAGCCAGTTGTGACAGAGCTCGTATTTTGGCTGGATTTGCTTCAATTCCTCTGTTGGAAACGATGAAGCCTAGTAGTTTTCCGGCGGGGACGCCGAAGACGCACTTTTCCGGGTTAAGCTTGATGTCGTATGTGCGGAGGTTGTCAAATGTGAGAGGAAAATCGTCTATTAGTGTTTCGACGTGCCTAGTTGTGATGACGATGTCGTCCACGTAGGCCTCCACTGTCTTGCCGATCTGTTTCTCGAGGCATGTTTGGATCATCCACTGGTAGGTGGCGCTGGCGTTCTTGAGCCCCAAAGGCATGGTGTTGAAGCAAAACGGCCCGTATGGTGTAATGAATGCTGTTGCGGCTTGATCGGACTCCTTCATTTTGATTTGATGGTATCCGGAATATGCATCAAGGAAGCACAGCGAGTCGTGACCTGCGGTAGCGTCAATGATTTGATCAATGCGGGGAAGAGGGAAGGGATCCTTAGGGCAAGCCTTGTTGAGGTCTTTGGAATCGACGCATAGGCGCCAGGATTTATCCTTCTTTGGTACCATTACCAAGTTTGCCAGCCAGTCCGGATGTTTAATGTCTTTGATGAATCCGGCCTCGATGAGTTTGGCTAGCTCCTCCCCCATAGCTTGTCGTTTGGGTTCGGAAAAGCGCCGCAGAGTTTGTTTGACCGGATTATATCCCTTTAGTATGTTGAGGCTATGTTCGGCCAACTTGCGCGGGATTCCTTTCATATCGGAAGGATGCCAGTTGAATATACCCCAGTTTGCACGCAGGAAGTCTCGTAGTGCGGCGTCGACTGCAGGGCTGAGTTGCGCTCCGATAGACGCTGTCTTGTTCGGGTCTGTTGGATGGACCTGAAATTTGACTATTTCTTCTGCTGGCTTGAAGGAAGTGGATTTGGGTCATTTGTCCACGATCACATCGTCCTTGTCCATGGTGGAGTGCAGTGCGGTTAGTTCTTCGGCCGCAAGGGCTTCAGACAATGCCTCGAGGGCCAAGGATGCGGTTTTGTTCTCGGCACGGAGTGCTATGTCCGGATCGCTGACGAGGGTGATTATTCCATTAGGCCCGGGCATTTTTAGCTTCATATACCCGTAATGAGGTATGTCTTGAAAGCACATGAAGGCCTCTCGCCCTAACAGGGCGTGGTACTCACTGTTGAAAGGGGCCACCTGGAAAGTTATTTCTTTGGACCGATAATTCTCTGGCGTGCCGAACACCACATCAAGTGTATTTTTTCCTGCACACCGAGCTTCCCGGCTGGGAATGATACCTCAAAAGGTTGTGCTGCTTTTCTCGATGCGGCTCTTGTCTATTTCCATCTTGTGGAGCGTGTCCTCGTAAATGAGGTTTAGTCCGCTGCAGCAGTCCATGAGGACTTTTGTAAGTCGAAAGCCGTCCACAATGGGACTGAGGACTAGGGCAGTTGGCACTCAGACTGTTCTGTATTTAGGTTCGTCACTGGCGTTAAAGGTTATGGCCGTGTCGTTCTAGGGGTCAATTGCAGCAACCTGGCAAACTTCGGCGAGATCGCGCAGGGCCCTTTTACGCTTGTTGTTTGAAGCGAATGTCTCGAAGACTGTCAATACTCTATTGTCATCGTTTGCTGGAGGGTGTTGTTCTGGGGTGTCCTTGATAAGGATGTCCTCGCCGCTCTTGGCTACCTGCCGAAGTATCCAACATGCTCTAAGGCTGTGGGTTGCCACGGTATCCGGTGTCGTGTGTATTTTGCATGGGCCATTGAGCCATCCCTCTAGAACGATGCCGTGCAACATAATGGGTTTATGTTTTTTGACTGTTAGCTGGGCGTGCCACGGGGGCGCGTCCTTTTCGCCTGTAGGGGGAGCCGGGATGGTTCCCAGCAAGCTGCCTGAGTTTTCCAGGCGCTTTCCATCGCGCTTTACTTTTGTACGATAGTTGCTAGGTCAGCGAACTTTGGTATGCGGCGGCGATTGATGGCGTTAAGGATACCTTCGTCCACGCAGTTGTTGCAGAATGCTGCTATCGCGTCTTCGTCGCGGCAGTCTTTTACCTTGTTTTTAACAAGGAGGAATATGGCCCAGAAGTGGTGGACCGCTTCCTGAGGCTGCTGTTTGATGCTCCTGAGAGCGTCTATGTCCGGGTGGGTGGGTGGAATTGAATCCGAAACCTGACCCGATTTTGGATCCGGAGTTTGGAGGTCTACCGGGCCGGACAGTTCGGGCTCCGGGATATCGACTGATTTTTTAGGCTCGTCATCCGACTCTATGTTCGGAGGAAGAGGCATGGTTTTCTGCCGGAAAATATCCGGCTCTTCAAGATCGGCTATCCGAACATAGTTCGTTTTCAATATAGTGGAAGAGTTGCTCCGCTCCTCGACTACCACTATCTGATGGGTGATCGGTGGAGTTTTAATTTCTCTCTGGTTGGGTTTAAGCTCGACCCGATCGTAGTCTGTAGCGACCCCCAAGGCGGCCATGCGATCCAGGAGTTCGTTCAACGACGATAACTCCAGGATCCATGCGGGCGGAGTATTCGGGATCAATGCGGAGGCGATTTTCGATGACTTGAGAGGTCAAAGTCGGCTTAAGGGCCGAGCCGGCGGTCATGACGAAGCCGCCGAGCCGAAGGGTCCGGCCTGGGGCCAGGGCTCCTCCGGAGATGATATTATCCTTGACAACAAGGCGAGCCATCAACCCTCTTGGCGACGGCACAGTGGAACTCTCAATGAAAGCACCAATGTCGGTGGCAAAACCGGCGGATCTCAGGTAGGGGGCCCGAACTGTGCGTCTAGGATCGATGGTAACAGGAGACGGGGGACACGATGTTACCCAGGTTCGGGCCCTCTCTATGGAGGTAATACCCTACTTCCTGCTTGATTGATCTTGATGAATATGAGTATTACAAGAGTTGATCTACCATGAGATCGTAATGGTTAAACCCTAAAAGCCTAGCCTATGAATATGGTAATGGATGTGTCCTATCCGGGCTATGCTCTCCGGTTTATATAGACATCGGAGAGATCTAGGGTTACATGGGGTCGGTTACATAAGAAGGAATCTTCATGGTCGATCGCCTAACTTGCCTTCCACGCCAAGGAAAGCCCAATCCGGACACGGGTATAGTCTTTGGTCTTGGTATCTTTACGGGCCATCAGTCCGGCCCATGGATATCAGGTCGGACGCCCGAGGACCCCTTAATCCGGGACTCCCACAACGGGCTCTATCATAGTTGAGTATGTTGCATGACCTCTTTCAGTGGTGGGCTAGCAGATGTAGAGGGAAAGTAGGTGTAAATGTCCACCCAGAGTAAAGAGTTAGTGCTTCTAAAAGACTGTGTCTCGGTCATCCGTTTCTCAAACACCATGTAGTGCGAGAAATCCAACGGAGGAGATCGAGTCTTGTGGGGAAAAGTGCGCAAACCTCTGCAGAGTGTACAAACTAATCATGGTTAGCCGTGTCCCCGGTTATGGACATCTTGAGTATCTGGTTCTTGGATTATCATATGGATCTCATCACTCTAATTTAATGTTGTTGGGTTGATAATTACTTTTAATTGGGATTGAGTTGGAGGAACCTTCTCAATGATGTTTCAACTACCATGATAGTTAAATAAAATATATTCCTTTGTTGTAGGGAAAAATTGGCTTTTCGCAAAACAATATAACCATATAGCCTCCACCAGCCATATATGCATGTAGTGATAGCATTTATTCCGTTCATTGCTCTATTGTGTTACTATGCCAGCATATTCCATGTGCTGACCCGTTTTCGGGCTGCAACGTATCATGTTGCAGACTTTTCAGACGAAGAGTAAGGTTCGCTAGGCCGTTGTCGTGCACTCAGCTATGCCGTTGGAGTTGATGGACTCACTTTATCTTTGAAGCCTTCTGCTGTTATCTTATTTAGATGGCCCTAAGCCATATTTATTGTAATAAGTTCTCTTTTGAGACACTCGATGTAATAAATGTGTGATTGCTGCTCTGTTATAAATCCTTCGAGTACTATGTGTGTCAGCATTATCGATCCATGGATGACACTTAAGCACAGAGACTTGACCGTCTGAGGTCGGGTCGCTACAAGATGGTATCAGAGCACACGCTGAATGTAGGACACGACCACTAAGATGAGCCATAGGTCACTCTTCTCTACTCATTTCTGACTCCTCTCCATTTTCTACTCCTTAGGATGGCGGACTCAAGGAACAAGTTTGCACAACCGGATGAAGACACACCTTTTGGACGACACTTGAAGGAAGTCACTCGGTACCTGAACATAGGAATACCAAGCTTCACCGGGACCTACACCGCCACTTTACCAGAAGAGGCGCGTTGGATGATTCGAGTTCAAGTTCCAGGAAGGACATTCACGCCAGTCACTGAGCCCATAGAGTTTTCCTTTGATGCACCAATCTGGAGTCTAGGCGAGAGCATGGCAGCCCACATTGTTATGGGACGTATTGGAGAAGTCTACAAACAGGAGCTGAAGGACACTATCTACCAGATATGTGGGCGCCGAGATGAGCAATGGGAGATGATCAACACCAGGAAGGACATGTCCATTGTGGCTTTCATCCAGGAGTTAAACCAGCACATTCGACGCCAGGAGAACCAGATGTGCGGTGGCATGATAGATTTGAAGAAGGCGATGACCAGGAACATGGAGCTAGAAGAGGAACTCAAATCTACACGCGACGGATACGAGGAGGAAATCGCAATACTATTGGAGAAGAATGACGACCTGTTAAAGAAGCTCAGAATATTCATGGGAGATCCCGCGCCAGGAGGAGATGACGATCAATCCAAAGACATTCGTTCTGAGGATTACATCATCATCGTCAACACCGACTCCGAGCCCGACAGTAGTGATGATGACTATGAAGACGAAGCTGGAGCGGATATCATGGAGTCTTCCACCGATCAAAGTTTCTTGTAGACCACCATATGATCTAGTAGTATTCCCCCATGTATATAGTAGTAGTCCGAGCACTGTAACGATAGTTAGATCTATTGTATGCCCTTGCTTGATTGATTGACTGATATGATATGATTGTGTTTGTCTCATGTGCATATGGGTAGTGCTTTCTCACTAGACCTCATTCTATTCTAATCTCTTCCCTCTAAACCCATCAGATGCCTCCGAGACGTGATACCGGATTTGTCTTCCCACCAGAGCTCACTCAGTTGATCCAGCAGCAGAATGCTTTGATGCAGTTGTTAGTTCAGAACCAAGGCAACAACAACAACAACCCACCACCACCACCTCCAGTTGACAACTTAGCCCGTTTTCTGAGGTTGCGGCCACCGGTGTTTTCCAGTAGCACCGAGCCAATAGTTGCTGATGACTGGCTACACAGGATTGGAAGGGAGTTGACCACCGCAGGTTGCACAGATGCTGAGAATGTGCGTTTTGCCGCACATCAATTGGATGGACTAGCAGCCTCATGGTGGGAGAATTATACAGCCACATTCCCTATAGCCAATGTCACTTGGGAGGAGTTTCAGCAAGCATTCCGCACAACCCATGTCTCAACTGGAGCTATGAGCATGAAGAAGCGTGATTTTTGCAACTTACGCCAAGGGAACCGTACGGTGGGGCAGTATGTGGATGAGTTTAGCAAGTTATCTCGCTATGCCCCAGATGATGTGGCCACCGATGCCGCGAAGCAGGAGAAGTTTATGGAAGGGCTGAACGATGAGATGAGTATGCAGTTGATGGTGGCAACATTTAACAACTACCAGGAGTTGGTAGATAAAGCTCTCATGATTGAAGGGAAGTAGCAGCAGATTGAGAGTCGCAAGAGGAAGTATGGACAAGGAAGTACAATTCAGGAGCTCAGCAGAAGCCTCGCTTTACCTCGAACTCGGGAGGGTACATCCATAACCATGGAGGCCACACTCACAGTGGAGGAAGTTCTCATAATCATAATGGCCCCAAGAATGGGAATGGGAATGGAGCAAGCAGCAATCAGAACCGCTCCAATCCAGCCACACCCGCCAAGAAGGACCTAAGTCACATTACTTGTTTCAAGTGCGGGAAGACTGGACACTATGCCACTGAGTGCCCTGAGGAGAAGAATGGGAATGGCAATGGAAGCTCTGGGAAGAAGCCCAACCCTTTCAATAGGGGACAAGTGAACCACATGAACGTGGAGGAGGTTGAAGAGCAGCCGGATGCAGTTATCGGTAAATTTTTGGTTAAGTCATTTACCGCAATTGTTCTTTTTGATACTGGTGCATCGCATTCATACATATCAAGGGGACTTGTGGATAAGTATAAGTTGCCCACTAAAGTTCTTAGGACACCCATGCTAGTAACCTCACCAGGAGCTGAGTATATGGCAAGCAGTGGATGTTTTCAGTTGCTATTAACCATAGGTAGTCATGTTTTCCCCTCCGACTTGATAATTCTGGAGTCGCAAGGATTGGATGTGATACTAGGAATGGATTGGCTATCAATGTATGGAGGAAACATCGATTGCGCCAATAAGTCAATTCTGCTTACCACCCCGGAGGGAAAAAGGATCAAGTATGTATCCAGGCATGCGCCAACGAAAACCCAAGTAAATTCCCTCTCAGGAGTTGTTCAGGAGGAAGTGCCTGTAGTGAAGGAATACCCAGATGTGTTTCCAGAGGTACTACCAGGCATGTCGCCAGATTGACATATCGAGTTTTTGATAGAGCTGTTGCCAGGCACCGGGCCTATATCAAAGAGACCATACCGGATGCCCGCGAATGATCTGGAAGAGATCAAGAAGCAGATTAAGGAGTTATTGGAGAAAGGTTACATCCGACAAAGTTCATCACCATGGGGAGCCCCAGTGCTCTTGGTTGAGAAGAAGGATGGATCGTTGAGAATGGTTGTTGATTATCGTGCGCTGAATGAAGTGACAATCAAGAACAAGTACCCATTGCCGATGATCAATGATCTGTTTGACCAGCTGCAAGGAGCTAAAGTGTTTTCGAAGATCGATCTATGATCAGGATACCACCAGTTGAAGATTCGAGAAAAAGATATACCTAAGACAGCTTTCACCACAAGGTACAGGCTTTATGAGTATACAGTTATGTCATTTGGATTGACTAATGCCCCCGCCTATTTCATGAGTATGATGAATAAAGTATTCATGGAGTTCTTGGACAAGTTTGTTGTGGTGTTCATTGATGATATCCTGGTATACTCAAAGAATGAAGAGGAGCACAAGGAGCATTTGAGTTTAGTTCTCGAGAAGCTCAGGGAACATCAGTTATATGCCAAGTTCAGCAAGTGTGAATTTTGGCTGAAGGAAGTTGGATTCCTTGGACTTGTTATATCAGGAGAAGGTATAGCAGTAGACCCCACCAAGGTTAAGTCAGTCACCGATTGGCTATCACCCACCACAGTTGGAGAAATCTGCAGTTTTCTTGGACTCGCAGGATATTACCAGAGATTTATCGAGAATTTCACTAAAATTGCGAAGCCCATGACGGAGCTATTGAAGGACACTAAGTTCAAATGGACAGAAGAATGTGACGCTAGTTTCCAGGAGTTGAAGGAACGACTGACTACAGCCCTAGTGCTGATTCTGCGAGATATACGCAAGGATTTCCAAGTGTATTGCGATGCCTCTCGCTTAGGACTTGGAGGAGTGCTTATGCAGGACAGAAGAGTTGTTTCATATGCCTCACGTCAACTTTGACCGCATGAGTTAAATTATGCCACTCATGATTTGGAGTAGTAGCCGTAGTGCATGCTCTCAAGACTTGGAGACACTTTCTTATTGGAAATCATTGTGATGTGTACATGGATCATAAGAGTTTGAAGTACCTATTCACCCAGAAGGAGCTGAACCTCAGGCAGAGGAGATGGTTGGAGCTTATAAAGGATTATGACATGAAGCTGCACTATCATCCAGGCAAGGCCAATGTCATAGCAGACGCCTTGAGCCGGAAGAGTTATGTCAATACTCTCCTAACGGGAGAGTTGCCAAAGGAGTTAGCCGAGGATCTCTGGGAACTTCGTTTGGAGATTGTTCCTAGAGGTTTTGTTGCAGCGATGGAAGTTCAGTCTACATTGTTGGGAAAGATTCGTGAAGCTCAGAAGGATGACAAGGAAATTGCCAATATAAAGGAGAGAATGAGCAAAGGAAAGGCCAAAGGATTTCGTGAGGATGAGCACGACACCTTGTGGTTCGAGGACCGTGTTTATGCGCCCAATAATGCAGAAATCAGGAAGTTGATACTACAGGAAGCTCATGACTCGCCATACTTGATACACCCCGGAAACACCAAGATGTATTTGGATTTGAAGGAGCGTTTCTGGTGGACTGGTATGAAGAAGGATATTGCTGAGTATGTAGCTGTATGTGATGTATGTCAGAGAGTGAAGGCAGAACATCAGAAGCCAGCAGTATTACTGCAGCCTATGCCTATACCCGAATGGAAGTGGGATAAGCTTGGCATGGATTTTATCACCGGATTGCCCAGGACCCGATCAGGATATGATTCTATCTGGGTAGTAGTGGATCGCTTGACCAAAGTAGCTCACTTTATCCCAGTGAAGACCACCTATACAAGTGTGAAATTGGCCAAGATATACATGACCAGGATCGTATGTCTGCATGGAGTTCCGAGGACCATCATATCAGATAGAGTAACACAGTTTACTTCAAAGTTTTGGCACCAGCTGCACCAGACTTTGGGAACTAGACTAGAGTTCAGTACAACTTTTCATCCACAGACATATGGACAGACTGAGAGAGTCAATCAGATTCTGGAAGACATGTTGAGAGCTTGTGCGCTAGATTATGGATCTAGTTGGGATGATAACTTGCCATACGCGGAGTTTTCATACAACAATAGCTACCAGGCCAGTTTGAAGATGGCACCGTTCGAAGCCCTGTATGGAAGAAGGTGCAGAACACCGTTGATGTGGGATGAAGTTGGAGACCGTCAGTTGTTTGGACCAGATTTGATCAAAGAGTCAGAAGAGAAGGTTAAGCTGATTCGGGATAGACTGAAGATAGCTCAGTCCAGGCAGAAGAGTTATGCAGATTCAAAACGCAAGGAGGTAGTCTATGAAATCGGAGAGCGAGCATATCTTCGTGTGTCACCTCTGCGAGGAGTTAAACGTTTTGGAGTTAAGGGAAAGTTAGACCCAAGATTTGTAGGACCATACCGAGTTTTGGAACGTATGGGAGAAGTGGCCTACAAGTTGGAGTTACCCGAAGGATTGTCAGGAGTTCCTGATGTGTTCCACGTTTCCCAGTTGAAGAAGTGTCATGCTGAGATGGCCGATATTCCTCTGAGAGATACAGTCCCCCTGGAAGCAATTCAGTTGGACAGTGATTTGACCTATGAGGAGAAACCTGTCAAGATTCTCAAGTTTGCCAGCCGGGTTACGCGCGGCAAGATTATCAAGTTTTGTAAAGTTCAGTGGAGCCACCATACCGAGGATGAAGCCACCTGGGAACGAGAGGATGATCTACGGAAGGACCACCCACACCTATTTTCTAGCCAACCCGAATCTCGAGGGCGAGATTCATCTTAAGGGGGTAGGTTTGTAACATCCCAAATTTTCAATTTGGAATGTTATACATAGGTCATTCATGCATATCATATTTTATTGCATTTCGTTTTGCGATCCTCGAAATTCTAAGCAACTCAAGGACCTACGGAGAGAGTTGGGGATTTCACGTTTTTTATATTTGAATTTTATCAAATATCGAAACAAGGATCACTTTCATTCTTATTATTTTTCTCTCCGAAAATATTTCATATTAAAATATATGAGAGGAGATAATATGACTTCTCCAAAATAAATGAAATATTGCAGGAATTTTTTTAAAAATCAAATAAGAATTTTTGTTTGCATTTTATTGCAATTTTATATGAATTAGGAAAAATATGCGTTTTTTAAAAATTGCATTAGAGGCCCAAATAAATGTTCACTTTGTGCGCAATATTATTAGAGGACCGTGAAAATTTATTTCAGGATTTTTGGAGTCCGTTTAGTATTTCTTTTAAATTTTTTTCTGCGTCAAGATTTATTTATTTAAAAAAAAGTAACCGACTTACCGGGCCGTTTCCGACATGGACACTTAGCCCGGTCGGCTTTATAAGCCGGGAGGCCCGAGCGCCCCAACCCACCCCAGCCCCCCCTAACCCTAGCGCCGCCATCGCCCACGCCCGATCCGCGCCGCGCCGCCGCCGCTGCTTGTCGCGCCGCCGCCGCCGTCCGCCGTCGCCGGAGGTATAAGCCACCGCCGCCGCCGGTTTTCGCGAGAAAACCGTTTGTTTTTTTCGAAACCCTAGTTCGTTTTTTTAAGATCGGTTTTGTTTCAGTTTTTCTCGGTTCGGTTAAATAGCGGACGTTTGTCCATATGTTCGTTTTAACGAACGCTATTCGTTCGTTAGCCGCAGACAGCGAACGTTCGTTCGTTAGCCTGTTCGTCAGTTTTTCTTTTTCCAGGGTTTTTCCGCGATTATTTTCGATCGCGATTTCTGCCCTAATCTTCATTCTTGTATAACTTTTTGCTCGTTTATCCAAATCAGGTGAAACAAGTGTCTAGATCTTCGTCTCGAAGCCCTCTTTCTGTTTAACCAACTTGAACAAGATTTTGGTACTGTAAAATTTGACTTTAGTCCAGATTAGTAAACGGATCTGGTTTCTTTCGTAGTTTGAGTTTCGTTGCTCCGTTTGATTTGATTCTTTTTGCAAATCCAATTTCTTTAGTTGAGTTTTCAGATTCGATCTTCTTATTTGAGTTTTACCCGTGCATCTTCGCTTGAGTGCTTATGTATGCAATTGTTTGTTTGCGATAGAATTCCCGGAGTGCGAAGCGTGCTACTACGAGTCACTAGGTTTTGCGGATCGTCAGCAAGGCAAGTAACACATTGATCATACTCTTTTCATACCTAGTTTTTATGCATTAGTATCAATCCTCAAACATTGCATGATTAGGATGTGATTAACTTGTGGGTATTGGGAAGTAGATGATGAGATAGACCTATTGCCCTATTTATTATCAAACCCTTGGGAGTTACTTCTACGTTATGCTTATATTGCTATGCTATGCTCGTAGACGTGGATTGGGTTTGAGTGTATCCATGACAGATGTGAGAATGTTAATTAATGGTTCAACTTAAGGTGGCATCTTTAATACACATCTGGGTGGATTGTTGGTTTGGGCACCTGGAGAATCCAGTGTTGTCCTAGGATATCCCGGAGTACCCGTGTCATCATCCTACGGTCCGCCACCCAGGCTCAAAGGGATCATAAGATTATTCATGCTAGAAACTTCCGTGTGCAGCCACAAGCTATTATGGGCTCTAGCATAGTTGAGTATGTTGCATGACCTCTTTCAGTGGTGGGCTAGCAGATGTAGAGGGAAAGTAGGTGTAACTATCCACCCAGAGTAAAGAGTTAGTGCTTCTGAAAGACTGTGTCTCGGTCATCCGTTTCTCAAACACCATGTAGTGCGAGAAATCCAACGGAGGAGATCGAGTCTTGTGGGGAAAAGTGCGCAAACCTCTGCAGAGTGTACAAACTAATCATGGTTAGCCGTGTCCCCAGTTATGGACATCTTGAATATCTGGTTCTTGGATTATCATATGGATCTCATCACTCTAATTTAATTTTGTTGGGTTGATAATTACTTTTAATTGGGATTGAGTTGGAGGAACCTTCTCAATGATGTTTCAACTACCATGATAGTTAAATAAAATATATTCCTTTGTTGTAGGAAAAAATTGGCTTTTCGCAAAACAATATAACCATAGAGCCTCCACCAGCCATATATGCATGTAGTGATAGCATCTATTCTGTTCATTGCTCTATTGTGTTACTATGCCTGCATATTCCATGTGCTGACCCATTTTCGGGCCGCAACGTATCATGTTGCAGACTTTTCAGACAAAGAGTAAGGTTCGCTAGGCCGTTGTCGTGCACTCAGCTATGCCATTGGAGTTGAAGGACTCACTTTATCTTCCAAGCCTTCCGCTGTTATCTTATTTAGATGGCCCTAAGCCATATTTATTGTAATAAGTTCTCTTTTGAGATACTCGATGTAGTAAGTGTGTGATTGCTGCTCTGTTATAAATCCTTCGAGTACTGTGTGTGTCAGCATTACCGATCCAGGGATGACACTTAAGCACAGAGACTTGACCGTCTGAGGTCGGGTCACTACAAGAAGTTTGGGATGTCTGATGCTAGTCCATGTAAGACACCCATGCCAACACAAATTGTACTCACTGAAGACAAACGGTATCCCTTTCGACCCATCTCATTACCACTCTATGATTGGTTCTTTGCTTTATCTTTGTGCATCTAGACCAGACATCATGTTCAGTGTATGCATATGTGCTAGATTTCAAGCTTCCCCTAGGGAAAGTCATCATAAGGTGGTTAAGCATATTCTTAGATACCTTGTTCACACCCCAAAGTTGGGTCTATGGTACCCCAAGGATGCCAAGTTTGATCTCATTGGGTACACGGATGTGGATTGAGCTGGAGACAAAGTGGGAAGGAAGTCCACCTCTGGTGCATGTCAATTTCTTGGACGCTCCTTGGTAAGTTAGTCCTCGAAGAAGCAAAATTGTGTCACCCTCTCAACCGCCGAAGCCGAATACATTGCAACTGCCGGTTGTGCAACTCAATTACTATGGATGAGGCAAACTTTGAAGGACTACGGTATCACATATAGACATGTGCCTCTTCTATGTGATAATGAAAGTGCCATCAGTATTGCTGAGAATCCCAAAGATCATCTTCGCACCAAGCACATTAATATTAGGTATCATTTCTTGAGAGATCATGTGGAAAAGGTTGACATTGATATTGCTCATGTTGGTACAGATATGCAACTTGCAGACATTTTCACCAAACCATTGGATGAAGCAAGGTTTTGTCAACTTAGGCGTGAACTTGGTATCTTGAAGCCTGACCACATTATGTGAAATCTAGTACCCATGGATGCATTTACTTCATGTCTTATCTTGGTGTAGGCATATGTTTAGGGGGAGGCACTCAACTCATGAGTACTCACACCCTATATAATGCAAAAAGAACAAACACTCTCAAAGTTACTATTGTTCCTCGAACTATGGTACTTTAAAATGATGCGGTAGTGTTTTTGTGCCGAAGGACATTCTCTTCGCGGCATCAAGACACACATACTCACACATGGTGGCCTTTGGCCACCGGATCTCCCCATAGGAGTAGTGCCTAATCATGTTTTGGGTCCATATCATGTGTGTCTAGTTATTAATCTTGTGGTATCCTCTATGTCTGTTTGCCGATATACTTTTTCATCTACCCATTCCTGCATATATTGGTTCATCTAGATTTGTCTCAACGCTTTCTGTCAAACCTTCTTGCCACCGGTCGTCCGACATTTATCGGACGTCCAATGACTCATAGTTTTCGGTCGTCCGACACTGCTCGGATGTCCGGACGCTGTGCAACATTCGTGTCCAGCCCAAATTATTCCCCAGGTCTCGGACGTCCAAGGTTCTCCGATCGTCCGTCGCCTGGCACGTCCACCAGTACCCAGACGTCCGACCTCTGCTGGTCGTTCGATGACGTTTGCGGCCCATATAAATTCGTCAGGGTCGGGCCTGTCTGGGCGGTTGCCCTATCCTATTTTCCCCACCCTGCGACTGTGACCGCCGCCGCGCCGCCAGGGGGCGATTTGTTTCCTCGCCATCGCCGGGGGAGCCGCTTCGCCACACCCCAGCCTCCTCTCTGTCGCCCCTCGTCCTGATCTGGTACCCCTCCTGCATGGTTCCTCTTGTTCTCTCGTCTTCGTCGTTCGTTCCCGTACACGGTACTGGTCCCCTTTCTCTCTGGGATAATCTCTCAGGAGAGGTTCGTCCCATGATGGTGAAAATCAAGCACACTACTTGCAAGGATGTCGGGGGTACCTCTGTCCGTGGTAATTTATGTCCTTTCGGCTCCGATTTTCATCGTCTCCGTCTCTAATCTTTCCAAGGGCTCACTATGATTTTCCCCATGTCCTTCCCCCCTTGGTTTCAGCCTCTTGTCGAGGTGGTTCTGATGACTCTCAAGAGGAGCAGTGTTCGCCCAAGCATGCTGGGAAACGTCCTGTGATCGAGGAGTCCTCCTCTGCTGAGGGCTCTGACTATGAAGAAGAAATGGAAGATGAGGAGCGTGGTGCGCAAGTGGTGTTTGCGTCCCGCCCATGCGGTTCTCGAAGGGCCACCCACATGCCTGTTCCTCCTCCCGATCAGCCGCATGCAGATGGTCGTCATATACCTCTTGAGGCTCCTCAATTTCATGGGAGTGTCCTTAAGTTTCTATTTGGAGATCTCGTTACTACATCATTTACCAATGTGTCATCTGTACCATCTATCCTAAGATGGGTGACAAGGGATCTTGCAACAGTTATTGCATTGATCTTATGTCTTGCCTCTATGAGTCTTCCAAAGGCAAGATAAATGTTCCTCATTTCCTATGGCATGAAATCCATCTTGCTAGCTTCCAGTATAAGCGTTCCTTCCCTCATGCTCCATTCATTCAGGCTCTTATTGAGAGTGTGGCTCCATTCTCACTTGTCCGCACTCATGTGCATGAGAAGTGGATTATTCCTCCTCACATGGCCAACGATCTTGCTCCGAAGGGTTCCTCCAAGTCAGCCCCTGCTCGTAGGTCTGCTGCTCAGTCGCATCCCTCCACTTCCAACTCTGCGTCAGTTGGGCGTCTTGCTCATTTTCTCGGGAAGGCCCACTCTGCCATGATTAAGGCCTTCACCTTCTCCTGCACTCAAAACCATGATGTTGTCACTCGTTTGATCACCTCCAAGAATGCCTTGAAGTCCCGTCTGCGTCACTCTGGGGCTCCCGATGTTAGTGACGTTGAGCGTCTTTCGGTGGCTCCTCCTTTAGATTTTGGTTTTCCTTCGGGGCCTGAGTGGGCTGATTTCTTCGACGATGCTGGTGGTAGTGGAGCTCATAATGATGATGATGATGATGACCCGTGACTGTCCGTTTCGGTTCTCTCTGTACCTTTTGGGTACTTGATGCCAAGGGGGAGAACTAGTCCTATGATCTATTCATGTTAAGACTTGTCTTATGTTGAACCATTATGCTTTGAGTGGGTGTATGACTTTATCTATGTCTTATGTATGAAAAGATATTATGATATTGTGTTGATGTGCTCTTGTGATGGTTATGTTTGAGATGTTGTGATATTTTGCTCATATGTTTTTAATGGTTGTCACTGTGAGGGGGAGCTCTCCATATAATGTTCGCAATGATTATCACTGAGAGGGGGAGCTCTTCAACAAATCTGTCTTAAGCATATAACTACCTTATTTCTTTTTGTACTATGTGTATATTGTCATCAACTACCAAAAAGGGGGAGATTCAAAGTGCAATCATGCCCTTAATCTTATTTTGATGTTGATGACAATATACTCATAGGGGACTAACACCGTTTGTCAAGTATATCTCAGGTTTTACTGATGCGGAGCATCCCAAGGTCATCCCAATGGACCTACCATCGTCTCACCAAGTGCCTAGTGGACCCATGACACGAGCACGTGCAAAAGCTTTCGAAACCGAGGTGACATCTCTCCTCTCACAATTCCACTTCGATGTACATGAGACATGGCTACTACCTCAAACGGAGACATTATGCATACTCAGGTACCAAGGAGTTAGCCATGAAGAAGCTAAGGAGCAAGGAGGATCGAAGAAGGAAGACATGTGTGAAGACGGAGAAGAAATCAGCCAAGTCCCAGGCTGGCCGGACGATCCGGACAGAGCCCAGACGATCCGGACGATCCGGCAAACCCACCCGAGAGCACCCGAAGATGCACCCCGAAGTCGGACCATCCGGACACCAGCCGGACGTCTGGACCCCCCTCCGGACATCCGGGCCACCGTCACCGCCGCCTACCTCTTCGCCTCATCCGGACCACCTCCCGGATCATCCGGGTCCCTGACGCCCGGATCATCCGGGTCCCTGACGCCTGGATCATCCGGCTGCACATCCGGATCATCTGGACCCCCACCTGCGTGTGCGTGTTGGGCCGAAGCCCATGTACCCCTTCACCCCCTTTGCCTATATAAATGACTCCTCCTTCACTTTTCTAGAGTTAGCAAAGGATTAGCTCATGTTTGTGTCAGAGCTTTGCTCATCCACTTGGTTACCTTCTCCTCGGAGATCGTGCCTCCTCGGAGAAGATCCCTCCAAGCGGATTCAAGACCCCATCATGTGAAGAACCTCAAGGCCTCCTCACGGAGAAGATCGTGCTACTTGTATCATCCTTAGTTGATTGTTGATCGTGTATCTCCTTGTGTCCCGAGGATCTAGCACATGTGTAATCGAATCTTGTTGGTTTGAGTGATTCTCTCATGTTTTCCCCTCACGTTCGTCATGTTCTTCGTGGGATCCGCTCCAATCGTGAAGGATTGGGCCACTAGGGTTCTACCCCACATCATCTTGGTATCATGAGCCACGTTGATCACGAATTTGGAGCCGCCACACCTTGTTTTCTAGCTTGATTTTGTTGTTTTTCGTCCTAATTCAAAAATCCCCACAAAAATAGCTCCCCAATTTTTTTGTGATTTGTGAGTTTTGATGAAGTTTTATTGGTTTTGATCTGTGAATTTGTTGTGTTGCAAGTGGATTTCACCTTTCCCCACCATCTCCACCTTGCAATCCATCCAAAATCCACGAAATCCTCAAATTTGAACCCGTTTTCGAGTTCATCCTGAGCCATCCCCGTGCGCAGTTGACCCGCCCGGATCATCCGGCCTTTGACCTAGATCATCCGGCTCCTAGCCCAGATCATCCGGCTATCTCTGCCGAAACTGCATTTTCTGCAGTATTTGACGACCACCACCTACGCCTCCTCATACCCACTTCCACCTCCACCACCTAACTTCCGCAAACCCATTTGATACACCAAACCCTACCACCAGTTAACCGCTACAAACCCCGACAAATTTTGACGCATTTGGTTTTGAGAATTTGAGTTGTGGTTCATCGTTTCCTAGGGTGTTTCGGCTAACTAGAACGGCTCGACATCGACATCACCGCCACTCATCTTCACCAAGGGACTCGACAACTTCCCAACTTTGACACCTCGACCGTAAGCACGGACAGTAACATCGACGACACTTCGTGTACTCCATGCCATTACATTGATAACCACATAGCCCAATTTTGCGTAGCTTACCCATCGAGACTAGCCTATGAGTATTGTCGGCAATGTTACTTGTGCACATTAGTGATCATACTTCCCATAGCATACATACCATATCATCGTGGTGCATATCTTGGTATCATCTCTTGTGTCACAAGGTTGTCATAAGCATACACGATTGCTATCTTGGTTCGTGAAGTTTGCATGAGAAAAGAGCTCAAAAGAGAGAAAGAGCCAAAGTGCCTAGTGGACCCATGACACGAGCACGTGCAAGAGCTCTCGAAACCGAGGTGACATCTCTCCTCTCACAATTCCACTTCGATGTACATGAGACATGGCTACTACCTCAAACGGAGACATTATGCATACTCAGGTACCAAGGAGTTAGCCATGAAGAAGCTAAGGAGCAAGGAGGATCGAAGAAGGAAGACACGTGTGAAGACGGAGAAGACATCAGCCAAGTCCCAGGCTGGCCGGACGATCCGGACAGAGCCCGGATGATCCGGACCCTAGTCCGGACGATCCGGCAAACCCACCCGAGAGCACCTGAAGATGCACCCCGAAGCCGGACCATCAGGATGAGCCCCGGATCATCCAGACACCAGCCGGACGTCCGGAGCCCCCTCCAGACATCCGGGCCGCCGTCGCCGCCGCCTACCTCTTTGCCTCATCCGGACCACCTCCCGGATCATCCGGGTCCCTGAAGCCCGGATCATCCGGCTGCACATCCGGATCGTCCGGACCCCCACCTGCCTGTGCGTGTTGGGCCGAATCCCATGTACCCCTTTGCCTATATAAACAACTCGTCCTTCACTTTTCTAGGGTTATCAAAGGATTAGCTCATGTTCATGTAAGAGCTTTTCTCATCCACTTGGTTACCTTCTCCTCGGAGATCGCGCCTCCTCGGAGAAGATCCCTCCAAGCGAATTCAAGACTCCATCACGGGAAGAACCTCAAGACCTCCCGGAGAAGATCGTGCTACTTGTATCGTCCTTAGTTGATTGTGGATCGTACATCTCTTTGTGTCCCGAGGATCTAGCACATGTGTAATCGAATCTTGTTGGTTTGAGTGATTCTCTCGTGTTTTTCCCTCGTGTTCTTCGTGTTCTTCGTGGGATCCGCTCCAATCATGAAAGATCGGGCCACTAGGGTTCTACCCCCACATCATTTAGTCTCCTCGAAATCATGTGTGTGGATTATGACTGAGGAAACATTTATCTTCCTCAAGAACAAAGAATCAAGTCTACTGGCCTTGGCCCTCTTTTGTGCTTGTTCTTGAGTATAGGGACCCTGCACTATTAAGAGGGGAACATGGGGTCTTGTGAGAGTCTTGCTCAAACAATCTTCTTCTAAAACTCATTTTTTGATCTTTGTCTCTATCGGATGACCGACACATGTCGGACGTCCGGACACCCAACACATGTCGGACAATCGATATTCACCGGACGTCCGGTTCCTCCTATGCAAAGCCAAAACATCGGATGTCCGGTATTCACCGGACGTCCGGCACTTTGTCATCAGTATCAAAACCTCAGATGTCTGATATCCTTCAGTCGTTTGGTACCTTTTCTACAGAACCAAAACATCGGTTGTCCGGCGTCCACGGGATGTCCGGTACCTTCTCTATCATGCTAAAACAACGGACGTCCGGGATCCTACGGTCGTCCGGTACTTTATATACCGTGCCAAAACATCGTTCGTCCGGTCCCAGACGGACGCCCGGTGTCTGCCGAGCCCTCGGTCGTCCGGTGTGTATTGGACGACCGACACTACTGTGCTCATTTGGTCCCAACGGCCACAATACGTCTGACGCTCCTGTGCTCATTTGGTCCCAACGGCCACTTATTGTGGCATACTGTAAATATCCCCCTCCTATCCCATGGGAGGGTTAACCATTCACTTCAAACATCCTCAAGAACACTTTTCTCCCTCTCTCTCTCACTCTCCTACACCAAATCTTAGATCCCTAAGGGATTTGAGAGCATTTGAGAGAAGTTGTCCACCCAAGTGATAGATCCACTCCTTCCCCTTCTTTGCACCAAAGGAATTCATGATTTGAGCAAGTCTTGAGCTTTTCCCCATCGTTCTTGTTACTCTTGGAGGTTGGAGACTCCTAGGCGGTAGGAGTCATTCAGAGAGGAATCGACCATTGTGATTACCCCCGGAAAGTTTGTGAGGGTTTGGAGATCAACCCAAGGTCTACCACTAGTGGTTGAGAAACGCCTTTGTGGTGTTGTCTCAAAGGGAGAATAGGGTGAGCCTTCGTGGTGTTGGTGTGCCTTCGTGGTAACATCCACCTCTCTAATGGTGGCGTAGCTTCCCTCCAAGGAAGTGAACATCGGCATACATACTCGTCTCTTGGAGTTGCGGTTATTCCTAACCCTAACTTTCTACTTGTGGTTACTTGTCTCTTATGTCTTACTTATACCATATTGTGCTTGCTTACTCACATATTTGTGTTACTCGTTTACCTTGCTTAGCTCTTAGCATCATACTTGCAATTGTTAGGCTCAATTTCATATTCCGCATTATTGCCTAAAATTGCTAAGTAATAATTAAAATTTGTAATTGTACCTATTCACCCCCCTCTAGGTGCATCTCAATCCTTTCAGATACGATAGAGACATATCACATCACCCCTGAGGTGAATACGCTGGTAGGCGAAACTATAAGCACCTATCTTTCTATGTGTCCAGTTGAAACTTTTTGTTCATGGGTATGATGTGAGTGTTAGCAATCATATAAGGTTAAATGATGGTTGAGTATGTGGACTTGCCAAAAGGCTCCGACATGTGACCCTTCCTGAAAATATGATGAATTGTAGTTGCAAAGTTGACTGAGAACATAGTTTGTTGGCTTTCAATAAGGTTTATGCTTTATACTTCAATGTTGTGATGAATTGTTACTTGTTCATAAGAAGTTATATGATAAAAGTTGTGTGATAAAGTTGTGTGATAAAGTTTTATGTTAAAGTTCTTTGATGTTATAATAATAAGCATGATGCTTCTATGTCCGTATTTTGTTTTTATCGACACCACTCTCTCTAAGCATGTGGGCATGTTTTTCGATTTCGGTTTTCGCTTGAGGACAAGCGAGGTCTAAGCTTGGGGGAGTTGATACATCCATTTTGCATCATGTTTTCCTACTGTTATTTATAAAAAAATTATGCATAATAATGCTTTATGGAGTAATTCTAATGCCTTTTCTCTCATAATATGCAAAATTTACACAAAGGGGGAGAATGCTGGCAGCTGGAATTCTAGGCCTGAAAAAGCTACGTCAGAGTTACCTATTCTGCACATCTCCAAATGAGCTGAAAATTTACGGAGAATTATTTTGGAATATATAAAAAATACTGGAGCAAATAACTATCGGAGGGGGGGGCACCTGGTGAGCACAAGATACCAGGGCGCGTCAGGCCCCCCAGGCGTGCCCTGGTGGTTTGTGCTCAACACGGCACACCTCCGGAGCCCATCTTCTGGTATATAGGTCACTTTGACCTAGAAAAAATTAGGAGGGGACTTTTGGGACGAAGTGCTCTCATCTCAAGGCAGAACTTGGGCAGGAGCACTTTTGCCTTTCGGCGGAGCGATTCCGCCGGGGGAACTTCCCTCCTAGAGGGGGAAATCATCGCCATCGTCATCACCAACAACTCTCTCATCTTTGGGAGGGCAATCTCCATCAACATCTTCAACATCACTATCTCCTCTCAAACCCTAGTTCATCTCTTGTGTTCAATCTTTGTACATGTGGATGACTAGTAGTGCTGATTACATCTTGTAGTTGATTACTATATGGTTTATTTGGTGGAAGATTGTATGTTCAGATCCATTATGCTATTTAATACCCCTCTGATCTTGAGCATGATTATCATTTGTGATTAGTTCCTTTTGTTCTTGAGGTCATGGGAGAAGTCATGTTGCAAGTAATCATGTGAACTTGATATGTGTTTGATATTTTGATGATATGTATGTTGTGATTCCCTTAGTGGTGTCATGTGAACGTCGACCACATGGCACTTCACCATATTTGGGCCTAAGAGAATGCACTATGGAGTAGCTATTAGATGATGGGTTGCTAGAGTGACAGAAGCTTAAACCCTAGTTTATGCGCTACTTCGTAAGGGACCAATTTGGATCCAAAAGTTTAATGCTATGGTTAGATTTTATCTTAATAATTTTCTCTTAGTTGTGGATGCTTGCGAGGGGGTTAATCATAAGTAGGAGGTTTGTTCAAGTAAGAACAACACCTAAGCACCGGTCCACCCACATATCAAATTATCAAAGTAGCGAACACGAATCAAACCAACATGATCAAAGTGATATGGTGAAATTCCCGCGTACCCTCAAGAATGCTTTGCTTATCATAAGATACCTTTTGGCCTGTCCTGTGCCACAAAAGGATTGGGCTACCTTGCTGCACTTTATTTACCGTTACCATTACTTGCTCGTTACAAATTATCTTGCTATCAAACTACTTGTTACCGACAATTTTAGTGCTTGCAGAAAATACCTTGCTAAAAAACACTTGTCATTTCCTACTGCTCCTCGTTGGGTTCGACACTCTTACTTATCGAAAGGACGAGATTGATCCCCTATACTTGTGGGTCATCAGTTGCCCATAGCTGCCACGTAAAACTTGCAACAACAAAGTAGAGGACGTCTAACTTGTTTTTGTAGGGTATGTTGTGATGTGATATGGTCAAGACATGATTTGATATATGTTGATGTATGAGATGATCATGTTCTGTAATAAGTTCACGACTTGCATGTCGATGAGTACAACAACCGGTAGGAGCCTTACGGTTGTCTTTAATTATTCTATGACATGTGTGTCAATCACTAAGCGCCATGTAATTGCTTTACTTTATCACTATGCGTTAGCAATAGTTGTAGAAGCAATAGTTGGCGAGACAACCCTGACGCAACGATGGAGATCAAGGTGTCCCACCGGTGATGATGGAGATCATGCCAATGCTTTGGAGATGGAGATCAAAAGCACAAGATGATGATGGCCATATCATGTCACATATTTTGATTCCATGTGATGTTTATCCTTTATGCATCTTATTTTGCTTAGAACGACGGTAGCATTATAAGATGATCCCTTCACTTAACTTCAAGATAAAAGTGTTCTCCCCGAGTATGCACCATTGCTAAAGTTCGTCGTTTCGAAGCACCTCGTGATGATCGGGTGTGATAGATTCTACATTCACATACAACGCGTGTAAGCCAGTTTTGCACATGCAGAATACTTGGGTTAAACTTGACGAACCTATCATGTACCGACATGGTCTCGGAACACTGGAGACCGAAAGGTCAAACATGAGTCATATAGTAGATATGATCAACATAGAGATGTTCACCATTGAAAACTACCCCATCTCACGTGATGATCGGACATGGGTTAGTTGATTTGGATCATGTATCACTTAGACAACTTGAGGGATGTTGATTCAACTGGGAGTTCATTAGTAATTTGATTATTTGAAAAAAAAATTATCATGAACCTAGTCTTAATAGTTTTTGAAAATCTGTGTTGTAGATCAATGGCCCGTGCTACCGTTCCCTTGAATTTTAACGCGTTTCGAGTGAAAGATGATGGTAGCAACTACACAGAGTGGGTCCGTAACTTGAGGATCATCCTCATTGCTGCACAGAAGAATTATGTCCTTGATGCACCGCTAGGTGAAAGACCTGCTGCGGGAGCTGATGCAGATGTTTTGAACGTCTGGCAGGCTCGATCTAATGACTAGTCGATAGTTCAGTGTGCCATGCTTTACGACTTAGAACTGGGACTTCAAAGACATTTTGAATGCCACGGAGCATATGAGATGTTCCAAGAGCTGAAGTTGATATTTCAAGCTAATGCCTAGGTTGAGAGATATGAAGTCTCCAACAAGTTCTATGGATGTAAGATGGAGGAGAACAGTTCTGACAGTGAACACATACTCAAAATGTCTGGGTATCATAACCACTTGACTCAGCCGGAAATTGATCTTCCAGTTGAGAGTGTTATCGACAGAGTTCTTCAGTCACTGCCACCAAGCTACAAAGGCTTTGTGATGAACTATAATATGCAAGGGATGACGAAAACAATTCCCGAGCTCTTCGCGATGCTGAAATCGGCGGAGGTAGAAATGAAGAAAGAGCATCAAGTGTTGATGGTTAACAAGACCACTAGTTTCAAGAAAAAAGGGAAAGGGATAGAAATGAAACTTCAAGAAGAATGGAAAGAAAGTTTCCGCTCCCTGAAGAAGCCCAAAGCTCAACCCAAGCCTGAAACTGAGTGCTTCTACTTCAAAGGAAATGGTCACTGGAAGCGAAACTGCCCCAAGTACTTGGCAGATAAGCAGGATAGCAAAGTGAACAAAGGTATATTTGATATACATGTTATTGATGTGTAACTTACTAATGCTTATTTGATACTGGTTCAGTTGCTCATATTTGTAACTCGAAACAGGAGCTGCGGAATAAATGAAAATTGGCTAAGGACGATGGTTCCAAGGTTGATGTGATCGCCGTCGGCGTGCTACCTCTACATCTACCTTCGGGATTAGTTTTTGACCTCAATAATTGTTATTTGGTGCCGGCATTGAGCACGAACATTATATCTGGATCTTATTTATTACGAGACGGTTATTCATTTAAGTCAGAGAATAATGGTTGTTCTATTTATATGAGTAATATCTTTTATAGTCATGCACCTTTGATGAATGGTCTATTCTTGTTGAATCTCGATCGTAGTGATACACATATTCATAATATTTATGCCAAAAGATGCAAAGTTGATAATGATAGTGCAACATACTTGTGGCACTGCCGTTTAGGTCATATTGGTGCAAAGCGCATGAAGAAACTCCATGCGGACGGACTTTTGGAATCACTTGATTATGAATCATTTGATGCTTGCGAACCATGCCTCGTGGGTAAAATGACTAAAACTCCGTTCTCCGGAACAATGGAGCGAGCTAATGACTTACTGGAAATAATACATACCGATGTATGCGGTCCAATGAGTGTTGAGGCACGTGGCGAGTATCATTATTTTCTAACCTTCACAGACGAATTGAGTAGGTATGGGTATATCTACTTGATGAAACACAGCCTGAAACATTTGAAAAGTTCAAAGAATTTCAGAGTGAAGTGGAGAATCATCATAACAAGAAAATAAAGTTTCTACGATCTGATCGCGGAGGCGAATATTTGAGTTATGAGTTTGGCCTTCATTTAAGACAATGTGGAATTGTTTCACAACTCACGCCACCTGGAACACCACAGTGTAATGGTGTGTCCGCCGTAACCATACTTTATTTGATATGGTGCGTTCTACGATGTCTCTTATCGATTTGCCTTTATCATTTTGGGGTTATGCATTAGAGACAGCCGCATCCACGTTAAATAGGGCACCGTCTAAATCCGTTGAGACGACACCGTATGAACTATGGTTTGGCAAGAAACCTAAGTTGTCATTTCTTAAAGTTTGGGGATGCGATGCTTATGTCAAAAGGCTTCAACCTGATAAGCTCGAACACAAAGCAGAGAAGTACGTCTTCGTAGGATACCCTAAATAAACTATGGGGTGTACCTTCTACCATAGATCCGAAGGCAAGATCTTTGTTGCTAAGAATATGTCATTTCTAGAGAAGGATTTTCTCTCGAAAGAAGTGAGTGGGAGGAAAGTAGAACTTGATGAGGTAATTGTACCTTCTCTCAAATTGGAAAGTAGCACATCAGAGAAAACCGTTCCCGTGATGCCTACACCAACTAGAGAGGAAGCTAATGATGATGATCATGAAAGTTCAGATCAAGTTACTACTAAACCTCTAGGTCAACCAGAACGCATACCGCACCAGAGTCGTACGGTAATCCTGTCCTGGAAGTCATGTTGTTGGACAATGGAGAGCCTACGAACTATGAAGAAGCTATGATGAGCCCAGATTCCAACAAATGTCTTCAGGCCATGAAATCTGAGATAGGATCCATGTATGAGAACAAAGTGTGGACTTTCCCGATGACCGGCAAGCCATTGAGAATAAATGGATCTTCAAGAGGAAGACTGACGTTGATGGTAATATCACTGTCTACAAAGCTCGACTTGTCGCAAAAGGTTTTCACCCATAGAGATGCTTAAGTCTGCCAGAATCATGTTAGCAATTGCTGCATTTTATGATTATGAAATTTGGAAAATGGACGTCAAAACTGCATTCCTTAACGGGTTTCTTAAAGAAGAGTTGTATATGATGCAACCAGAAGGTTTTGTCGATCCTAACGGTGCTAACCGAGTGTGCAAGCTCCAGCGATCCATCTATGGACTGGTGCAAGTATCTCGGAGTTGGAATACATGCTTTGATGAGGTGATCAAAGAATTTGGTTTTATACAGACCTACAGTGAAGCATGTATTTACAAGAAAGTGAGTGAGAGCTCTGTAGCATTTTTTATATTATATGTGGATGACATATTGCTGATTGGAAATGATATAGAATTTTTGGATAGCATAAAAGGATATTTGAATAAGAATTTTGCAATGAAAGACCTCGGTGAAGCTGCTTACATATTGGGCATCAAGATCTATAGGGATAGATCGAGACGCTTAATAGGACTTTCACAAAGCACATACCTTGACAAAGTTCTAAAGAAGTTCAAAATGGACCAGTCAAAGAAAGGGTTCTTGCCTGTGTTGCAAGGTGTGAAACTGAGTCAGACTCAAAGTCCGACCACGGCAGAAGATAGAGAGAATGAAAGTCATTCCCTATGCCTCAGCCATAGGTTCTATAATCTATGCTATGCCATGTTGTGTACCAGACCTGATGCGTGCCTTGCCATAAGTTTGGCAGGGAGGTACCAAAGTACTCCACGAGTGGATCACTGGACATCAGTCAAGAATATCCTGAAGTACCTGAAAAGGACCAAGGATATGTTTCTCGTTTATGGAGGTGACGAAGAGCTCATCGTAAAGGGTTACGTTGATGCTAGCTTCAACACAAATCTGGATGGCTCTAAGTCACAAACCGGGCACGTATTTATATTGAATGGTGGAGCTGTCAGTTGGTGCAATTCTAAGTAGAGCGCCGTGGCAGGATCTACATGTGAAGCGGAATACATAGCTGCTTCAGAAGCAGCGCGTGAAGGAGTCTGGATGAAGGAGTTCATATCCGATCTGGGTGTAATACCCAGTGCATTGGGTCCAATGACAATCTTTTGTGACAACACTGGAGCAATTTCCTTAGCGAAGGAATCCAGGTTTCACAAGAGAACCAAACACATCAAGACACGCTCCAACTCTATTCGTGAAAAGGTCAAGGATGGAGACATAGAAATTTGCAAAATACATACGAATCTGAATGTGGCAAACCCGTTGACTAAACCTCTTCCGCGGGCAAAACATGATCAAAACCGGTAATGAGGTGTATTACGGAACGAGTAAAGAGACTTACCGGTAACGAGATTGAACTAGGTATGAAGATACCGATGATCGAATCTCGGGCAAGTAACATACCGGCGAACAAAGGGAACTGATACGTCTCCAACGTATCTATAATTTTTTATGTATTCATGCCATGTTTATAATATTTCTACATGATTTTGGTATGATTTGGTTAGAGCTAACCCAGACTGACGCTGTTTCCAGCAGAACTACCATGGTGTTGTTTTTGTGCAGAAATAAAAGTTCTCGGAATGCGCTGAAAATCAACGGAGATTTTTTTGGAAAATACAAAAAATACTGGAACAAAGAGTTATCGGAGGGGAGTCCCGTGGGCCCCACGAGGGTGGAGGGCGCGCCCACCCCCCTGGGGCGCGCCCCCTGCCTCGTGGACTTCCCATGGGGCCCCCTGACTTGTTCTCGACGCCAACCTCTCCTATAAATACCCAAACCTCCAGAAAATAACCTAGATCGGGAGTTCCGCCGCCACAAGCCTCTGTAGCCACCAAAAACCAATAGGGACCCTGTTCCGGCACCCTGCCGGAGGGGGATCCATCACCGGTGGCCCTCTTCATCATCCTGGCGCTCTCCATGACGAGGAGGGAGTAGTTCACCCTCGGGGCTGAGGGTATGTACCAGTAGCTATGTGTTTGATCTCTCTCTCTAGTGTTCTTGATTTGGCACGATCTTGATGTATCGCGAGCTTTGCTATTATAGTTGGATCTTATGATGTTTCTCCCCCTCTACTCTATTGTAATGGATTGAGTTTTCCCTTTGAAGTTATCTTATCGGATTGAGTCTTTAAGGATTTGAGAACACTTGATGTATGTCTTGCATGTGCTTATCTGTGGTGACAATGGGATATTCACGTGATCTACTTGATGTATGTTTTGGTGATCAACTTGCGGGTTTAGTGACCTTGTGAACTTATGCATAGGGGTTGGCACATGTTTTCTTCTTGACTCTCCGGTAAAAACTTTGGGGCACTCTTCGAAGTACTTTGTGTTGGTTGAATAGATGAATCTGAGATTGTGTGATGCATATCGTATAATCATACCCACGGATACTTGTGGTGACATTGGAGTATCTAGGTGACATTAGGGTTTTGGTTGATTTGTATCTTAAGGTGTTATTCTAGTACGAACTCTAGGATAGATCGAACAGAAAGAATAGCTTCGTGTTATTTTACTATGGACTCTTGAATAGATCGATCAGAAAGGATAACTTTGAGGTGGTTTCGTACCCTACAATAATCTCTTCATTTGTTCTCCGCTATTAGTGACTTTGGAGTGACTCTTTGTTGCATGTTGAGGGATAGTTATATGATCCAATTATGTTATTATTGTTGAGAGAACTTGCACTAGTGAAAGTATGAACCCTAGGCCTTGTTTCAAAGCATTGCAATACCGTTTCGCTCACTTTTATTATTAGTTACCTTGCTGTTTTAATATTTTCAGATTACAAAAACCTATATCTACCATCCATATTGCACTTGTATCACCATCTCTTCGCCGAACTAGTGCACCTATACAATTTACCATTGTATTAGGTGTGTTGGGGACACAAGAGACTCTTTGTTATTTGGTTGAAGTTGAGAGAGACCATCTTCATCCTACGCCTCCCACGGATTGATAAACCTTAGGTCATCCACTTGAGGGAAATTTGCTACTATCCTACAAACCTCTGCACTTGGAGGCCGAACAACGTCTACAAGAAGAAGGTTGCGTAGTAGACATCAGGAACTACGTATGTTGTCATAAAGGTTCGACCGATAAAGATCTTCATAGAATATGTAGGAATCAATATGGGCATCCAGGTCCCACTATTGGTTATTGACCGAAGAACCGTCTCGGTCATGTCTACATCATTCTCGAACCCGTAGAGTCCGCACGCTTAACGTTCGTGGATGATATAGTATTATATGAGTTATTTATGTTGGTGACTGAATGTTGTTCAAAGTCTCGGATGAGATCACGGACATGACGAGGAGCTCTGGAATGGTCTAGAGGTAAATATTGATATATAGGATGATATGGTTAGGCCATGGGGTAAGGCCCACAGGGCTTTACGTCGGTGCAAAAGGAAGTTTTGCGGAGGTCAGGGACCCTTCCGTCTGGCCCTGGGCCAGACACTGAGGCCCATGGCATATGAGCCAGACGCCGAGGCCCATGGCGTCTGGTAATGGAAACTGAGAAGGACTCTTCCTTGCATTCCAAACTGACTTTGAGGAGGCTCTTTCTCCAAGAAACGACCCGAGGGCTCAACATATAAATAGAGGAGCAGGGCTAGCCCCTGGTGGACATCACGATTCACCAAGCCGTGTGCCAGCGCCCCCTCTCCCTCTAGTTCGTCCTCCGTCCTAAATCCGTTGTGCTTGGCGAAGCCCTGCGGAAATAGTTTCACCACCACCGTTACTATGCCATCATGCTGCCAGAACTCATCTACTACTTCGCCTCTCTTTCTGGATCGAGAAGGCGAGGACGTCATCGATCTGAACATGTGCTGAATCTGTAGGTGCCGTTCGTTCGGTACTTGATCGGGACAGATCGTGAAGGTGTATGACTACATCAACGGCATTGATAAACTCTTCCGCTTAGCAATCTACAAGGGTATGTAGATGCTCTCCCCCTCTCGTAGCTATACATCTCCATGGATAGATCTTGCGTGTGCGTAGATTTTTTTTTGTTTTCCATGCAACGTTCCCCAACAGTAAGGCCTGCTATAGGAAGGGCCATTTGGCCTTATCATACGCCTTCTTGAAATCCACTTTGAAGATAACCCCATCCAGTTTCTTTGAGTGAATTTCATGAAGAGTTTCATGTAAGACAACAACCCCTTCTAGGATATGTCTTCCAGGCATGAACGCTGTCTGAGTTGGTTGCACCACCGAATGGGAAATCCGCGTCAACCTGTTCGTGCCCACCTTGGTGAAGATTTTAAAACTCACATTGAGTAGACAGATCGGTCTGAACTGCTCAATGTGCACAACCTCCTTCTTTTTGGCAACAACGTAATAGTTCCAAAATTGAGGTGGAAAAGTTGTAGATGCCCGTTGAACAAATCATGGAATATCGGCATAAGATCTCCCTTAATGATATGCAAACATCTCTTGTAAAATTCTGCTGGGAACCCATCAGGTTCAGGCGCTTTATTTCGTTTCATCTCTATTACCGCATCAAACACCTCTTTCTCAGTAAACGGAGCAGACAAAACCTCGTTCTCTTTTGTGCTAAGTTGTGGTATGTCCCCGTTTGCATGCTCATTGAGCAACACAAAATTTTCTTCGGGGGGCCCAAAAAGTCGCTTATAATAATTAGAGATGTACAACTTCAGGTTCTCGTGCCCGACAATTGTACCCTCACTACAAAAAAAGACACATCCATGACATTTTGGGCCGAAGGGATTTTTTTCTGTCATGCTTATGACACTTCTATGATGATAATTGTGACAAAACCCGGTATCATCATAGATGTGGTGGGCTCCTACTTCTATGAAAAAAAATCATGACAGAAAATGGGCTTTTCGTCCTGGGCGGGCCGGAGACGCAGCTGCATGACATTCTTTGGGTCATCCATGACGGAAAAAACCGTGGTAGAAGCGAGGGCGAGGAAAATATCGGGGAGTTCCCGGTTACGGTAGGTGGTCGGGGGCCGAGCGATGCGCGTTTCTCTCATACACGTACGCGCGTGGGTGCGAGGCGTTGGGCTCTAACTGAACCCGAGCGAGCCATTCGCCTACTGAACCCGAGCGATTGCACTGCAAGCTACGCATTACTAAACCCGAGCGATCGATCGATCTGGCTGTTAACTGAACCCGATCGAACGATTCCTTCGCTAGTGCTGCTAACTGAAGCCGATCTGACCTGCTGCCTCCTTCCCTTGATGAACAGTGAGCGTTGTTGGGGGGTTGGATGAACAGTTCCCAGTGGGGGTTGGATGAACAGGACCCCATGGTAGTAGAGGCTGTTGCCGCTGGATGAACAGGACCCCACCAGGGGCTGGATTAACAGGGCCCCGTGGAGGGCTGGATGAACAGGACGACCCCGTGGAGGGCTGGATGAACAGGACGATCCCGTGGAGGGCTGGATGAATAGTAGCCCATGGAGGGGTGGTTGAATAGGACCCCGTGGAGAGGGCTGGTTGAACAGTAGCCGGTGGAGGAGCAGTGGAGGCTGGATGAACAGGAGCCCGTGAATGAACAGTCGCAGGTGGAGGCTGGAGGAGGTCTACGGTGGATGAACAGTAGCCCGCGGAGGCTAGAGGAGGTCGACGGTGGAGATGAACAGTAGCCCGTGGAGTCCCGTTTTGCGGTACGCCACACCCCTCCCGATGAACAGGACCCCCGTTTCGACCATAGCGCTCCAACACAAGTCAGTTTCCTCCGTTTTGTGGTACGCCGCACCCCTCCCGATCAACGGGGCCCCGTTTCGACCATATGAGGTCCAAGAGAAGTCTGTTTCCTCCATTTTGCGATATGCCAGACCCCTCCCGATGAACAGGATCCCGTTTCGACCGTGGCCGGTCGAACACAAGGTCGTTTCCTCTGTTCTGCGGTATGCCAGGCCTCGTTTCGATCGGCTGTTCCGTCCAAGCCGGTTGGCTCCCGATGAACACGACGACGCAGTTTCTCCATTTCGACCCAGCCATGTACACGAGCCCTGGACGTACGTATGCGCGAGTAGGCGTTCGAGACCCCGCCCGTATGTACGTAGCCGTATTTACTTTCTTGCACCCTGGCTGTACGTACGTGTACACGATATTAATGGGACTGCGTGACATGCTAAGTGTGCGCCTCTACTACGACACATGCGCGCCTATGCTACGACACATGCCCTTCCTTACTCGGCCACGGTTCATCGCTGCAGCCTGCAGATAGACCGACCGTATGTACGTACACGTTCGTGACCAGAATGACAATGCTACGTACGCTTCGACCAGGTGGGTCCCGACTGTCAGGGAGGATAAGGAGGCACTTCCTTTCGTGCGAAGATGAAGCTGGTGGGTCCCAGCTGTCAGGAGGAAAGGTTTTTTTGCCAAATACGGTGTCCGGTCCGGTGGGTCCCTGCTGTCAGGTGGAGGAATCATTATTTTCCACGTAATAAGGTGGCACTTCCTTGCTGCAGCCGTGGACCCAGCTGTCAGCCTCTCCACGTACAATACTCTTCCGATGGAAGTCGTTCCTTGACCACGTTGACCACGCCGCGCCGAGAGCACCAGGGCGGTGGACAACAGCGAGGCCTAGGAAGGGGACGATGCGGAGCCGGGGAAGACGCGGCAGTGGATGCCCACGCGAAGAGGAGTACGAGGGTTCACTGGTTTGGCTGCGGTGTGAGGCTGCCATCGCTGCAGAATAACAGGGGGTGTGGGTGAGTAGAGGGATGGTCTGGCCAGCGGTGGGAGCAGTAGGGGGCGGTGAGGCGTCCACGAAAGCACAGCCGGCCACGGGAGGCAGGAACAGGCGGCACGACCGGCGCTGGTTTGGGCGGCTGGAGCAAGAAGACCAGAGGTTGAAGAAGCACTACGGCCGTTGGATGGACATCGTACGGTCACTGGAGCTACAATCGTTCATATTGACTAAGTTGACAAAGCTCTCCGTCCTCGTCAACTTAGTAGGCCCACAAGTCAGCCTCCCACTATGGTGGGTCCCAGCTAGCAGGGGGAGCATTCTTTTTTTTGTGCGTAATAAGGAGGCACTTCCTTGCGTGTGAAGATATAGTTGGTGGGTCCGAGCTGTCAGCGGGGGGAACATTTTTTCACGAAATACTGACGCCCTTCCGGTGCGTCTTAGCTGTCAGGTGGAGGAATCATTATTTTGTGCGTCATAAGGAGGCATTTCCTTCTGTGCGGCCGTGGACCCAGCTGTCAGCCTCTCCACGTACAGTCCACTTCCGATGGATGTCGTTCGTTGACCATGTTGACCACGCCGCACTGAGAGCACCAGGGCGGTGGACGACGGCGAGGCCTAGGAAGGAACGACACGGAGCTGGGGAAGACTCGGCAGTGGTTGCCCACGCGGTGGGGAGTATGAGGGTTTACTGGTTCGGGTGCCGTCGCCAGAAAATAACAGGAGGTGTGGCTGAGTAGAGGAATGGCCTGGCCAACGATGGAGTAGGGTGGAGCAGTGCGGCCTGTGCGGCAGCACAGCCGGCCACGGGAGGCGGGAGCAAGCATTCCCACCGGCGTTGGTTTGGGCGGCTGGAGCAAGAAGATCAGATATTGAGAAGCAGCACGGGCGTTGGATTAACATCCAACGGTCAGTGCTGCTAGAATCGTTTGTGGACTAAGTTGACAAAGCCTTTCGTACACGTCAACCTAGTAGACCCACAATTCAGCCTCCAAATATGTCTCAAACAGCATACAACCCAAAATTTCTAGCCAGATTCAAATTAATTTAAAAACTAAACATACCTTAATTTAAATCCAACGAAATTTTACCCGCACAAAAACAATGAAATTTAAAATATCAAAATCTGAAAGAAAAAAGTATTTTGGAACTAATTGCATGTTTGTTGTATTTTATCATTTTACAACCCATTTATTATTACTTATAGCCCATTTCTTATTACTTATAGCCCATTTTCTTTGCAAGCCCGAATGCATCCCTCCTCGTCTTGAAAGATTTCCGGCCCAGCAGGGCGTAGAAAAGCAAGTAGGCCTACATTGGTTATTCTGCAAAAAAACAAAATAGCTGGGCTAGCCATTTTCAGAAAGGAAAAAATAAATTGGGCTGGTCATGTGGTAAACATATGAAATAAAAGCCTGGGCTAGACGGGCCACACCTCCCGCACTACCCATTTGATACCCTTCTCCGTCCCCAAAAAACAATATTACTGCGCGCACTGTTGGGTCCCTACTGTCATCCTCACCATGTATAGTCATCTGCTTATTCCTCTCGGTTGTTGACCATGTTGACAACACCGGAAGTGGGTGCCGCGGCGAGCGAACCAAGGCGGAGGACGATGGTGAGGCCTCGGACGGGAACGAACAGGAGCCGGGGAAGATGCGCAGAGTTTTAGGTTGCGATGTGGCCATGATGCGTGCGCGGTAGCACAACCAGCCATGGGAGGCGGGAGCAGGCAGTCCCGTCGGCGCTGGTTTGGCTTTTGCGGCTGGAGGAAGAAGAGACTGAACAAACACGAAAGACATTGAATGTCAATCCAACGGTCAAGGTTGACACAATCGTTTGTTGATTACGCCGACACCAAGTAGCATACTTTTTTATATATAGGAAGAAAAGAAAAACTGGGCTCATTCGCCTGATAACATTCCTGAAACTACGACTGTTCGATCTTGCGTCGCAACTAAAACTGCAAGGAAAATGCATTTGTCTGCTGTCCTCCTTCCAGGGAACGTTCGCCACATAAGTGACTAGCACCCTTGGTTTTCAACTGAGAGGTCTTGGGTTCGAGTCCCAGACACTCTCAATTTTGTCCTCCATCCTTCCTCGCAAAAAAAGAAAGAAAATCAAAGAGTTGAGAAGGCGTACAGAACAAGCTAGTGTACCAGTAAAGAGACGTTGCTGAGTTTTAGAAAAAAGAGAGAGGTGCTCCTATAGCTGGTTCAAATCCAAACCTAGACTATGACCATATATGGTGCTATGCTACTCTGCAAGTAATGAAACTGACATATCCAACGTTCGCTTCTCCTCTTCTCCACTTACTCTGCCTAGCATCAGAAGCTCTGGGCGCAGCAACCATGTCCGCTGGTTGCTCGTCCACCTGCTCTTCAGCAAGCAACAACCAGATATGCGCCAAGTCGCCACTCGTACCATCGCCTATGGGTCTGATCACACCCCCGCCGGCACACGCACCATAGCCGGTTGCTCATCGCAACCCGCTGCCATTGGTGTGGTGCCACTGCTGCAAATCATGCAGAGTCATCCATTGCGTCTCAACCACAATCCTCAACCCTGGCCGAGTATTCTACAAATGCTCGAATCATGGGGTAATAATATGTTTTAGTGTTGTTCTGCTGCTTTCAGTTGGTGATTTTTTAATAGTTTAGTTGATGATCTTCCAATTTGATTCATGCAGAAAAGGGAAGATTCATGTGATTTGTATTAATGGGAAGTTGCTGATGTGGGGGAATGCAACTACACTGATTATTTAGTTAAACGAGGAATCCCAATACCAACAGGTTGGGGTGTTGGACAAGTAACTGAAGGAACAGCAGAAGAGGAAGATGCAGAGCAGAAGGTTAAAGATGCAGTTCCTCTGATCATGGCCAAGCAACAGCTACTGAACGGCCTTGACAGCAATGAGGAGATGAAAGAGCTTGTGAAGATAATGGGCAAGATCGATGTGCTCTATAGGATGATTGTCTCTTTATTTGTAGTGTATGTAGCACTCATGATGTATTCAGTGGCTATGACATGAGCACTTTGCTGAAACTAGTACTGAATGAAACCTGTTTAGGAGGCTAGGCATAGTGTTGTGAACATCTAATGATTTCTATTAGCAGAGGCCCTGCGGGTCAGCTTTGTTCCATTCGAAGACGTCGAGCAAATTGCAGTCCAACAGGAAACTATGTCATCAAATTCAAGTTTCACAACCAAATATGAGGACAACTAAACAACAATGTGATCATGTTTTAGTCGTCATACAATCACCAAACACAAATCAGCATACATAACAAGTGATGTTCTCACAGGAAAATACTAAACAACATGTTCATCAGGTTTCAGTTGTCATAGTAAACACAATTTCACATAGTAGATAAAAAACGTCTTCTGACAGGAAAATATGATGAAAGCAATGTAATCATCATCCGCAGCAGCAGCGTCAACATCTTCGCCATGTGTATCAGTCTGAATCGTAATTCCCCACGGTGTCATCTTCTTTTTCGTCCTCAACGTCCTTGAACATTGGCTTCTTCTTGATCAACTCTTGTATGTCCACAGCACGACAGGCAATGTTTTTGCCGGCGTCATTGACGTGATCAGGACCCATAGCTAGTGCGTAAAGGGCATCATCAACTGCCTGCCCATCCTCCCGCATCTTCTTAACCTATGGTTAGAAAATAGACAAGTTGGTCATCTTATGTACTCAATATATTAAAAAAAACTAATAGTGCAATCCAAAAGCTTACATGGCTCTTGAACCATTTCGCAAATCCTGCCATAACCAGTTTGTCAATGTTTCTTGTATTTTGCGGCAGTAACTCCTTTTTGTAGATGCTGCACAACATAGTGATCGCGTCAAACATCTAAATATATAAGAATGTGCTGCAAGTTTAGTAGATTACGATGTATAAGCTGTAGTACTTAGCACTTACTTGATATAAGGTAGTATCTCAGGACAGTTATTCAACACATACCAAACCATTTTGTCCAAATCTTTAGGTTTGTCCTCTTGTCGACTCTTCCCTGTAACTCGAACAGAATAATCGAGAATATTGAGCCTGGGATTGTCTTCACCCACCTCTTTGCTAAGCTGATCAGCTGTTTCAATGTATTTTGAGCAGAATGTCAACGCTTCTGTAGCAATGTAGGCCTCTGCAATGGAACCCTCGGGTCTAGCTCTATTCCTAACATAGCCCTTGAAAGTGCCTAGCCGCCTTTCAATAGGGTACATCCAGCCATACTGTACTGGACCTCTAAGTAGTGCCTCATCAGGTAGATGAACAACCAAATGCACCATTACATCAAAGAAGGCTGGAGGATATACCTTCTCAAGGTCGCATAGGATAGTTGGTATCTTGTCTCTAAGACGCTATAAAGCATCTATCCTTATATTTCTACTGTAGAGTTCCCTAAAGAATTGTCCCAACTCTGCAACTGCTCTGTATAAGTCAGGGCGGCCCAATCCTCTAAGGATAACAGGTAAAACCCTTTGAAGTAGGACGTGGCAGTCATGAGTTTTCAACCCTTGTACCTTGTTTCCATCTGCACCGACTCTCCTTTCAGGGTTGGAAGCAAATCCATGTGGGAATCTCACACGTGACAGGACCTCGCAGAATTCTTTTCTTTTTACCTTGCCCAAGACGTACACAGCTGGTGCCATATCCCGTGGTTTACCTTCATCTTCCACCTGCAAATCCTTTCTGATACCCAGGTGTGTCAAATCAATCCTAGACTTTAAGGTATCTTTCGTCTTGCCTTCAATATTAAGAAGTGTGCCGATAATGCTGTCACATATATTTTTCTCGATGTGCATCACATCAAGATTATGCCGCAGATCCAAATCTTTCCAATACTCCAAGTCCCACAAAGTGGACCTGTGGGTAAACAATAATCTCTCTACTGCCCTGCCACGCTTCCTTTTCCCGCTACCATTACCAGGATGGTTTCCTGGTGTAATATGCCTGACCTTCTCTAATTCCACTTGCAACTCATCGGCGGTGAGCCTCTTTGGCGCATCACGGTTTTCATGCTTTGCATTGAACACATGTATTCGGTATTTTGTAGGATGTGGCTTGTCCTTGGCAAGGAAATGGCGGTGTCCAATGTAACAGATCTTGCTAAGTATTGCGTATGACAGCGGATTCCTGTCACAGTGAACACATGCATTGTAACCATGTGTCGTTCGCCCTGACATAGTGCCCAAAGCCGGATAATCATGGGTGCACCAAATTATAACAACACGCAGAAAGAAATCAGCTGGTGTGCTGCTATATAGGTCTCGAGTGAGAACACCCTCCATAGCTATTGAAGTTCATCCACAAGAGGCTCCATGAATAAATCAAAATCCTTTCCAGGACTTTTTGGTCCTGGGATGAGCAAGCCCATCATGTAGTTTGATTATTTGGTGCAGACATTTGGAGGCATGTTGTAAGGGATAACAAGCACCGGCCACATGCTATATGTGGCGCTCTGGTGGCCAAATGGGTTAAATCCATCTGAAGTTAAGCCAAGTCTAATGTTTCTCGAGTCAGCAGCAAACTTTTTGTGTTTCTGATTGAAGCTTTTCCAGTCACTACCATGAGATGGATGGCTCATTACATTCTGATCTCTGTACTCCTGGTTCCTAGAGTGCCACGGTACATCCTCTCTTGTTTCAGCATCATGAAACAACCTCTGCAATCTTGGTATAATTGGAAAATGTCTCAGAACATTATGAGGAATCCTCTTCACAGCATCGCCATCTTCCCATCTTGATGATTTGCATTTCGGGCATTCACTTAAGTTGGCATAATCCTTTCATAACAGAACACAATTGTTCTTACAAACATGGATCATATCATATCCAATTCCAACTGCACGAAGGAAATTCTTCATTTTACTGTAGGTGTGTGGCAGCTCAGACGCATCTGGGAAAGATTTGCGGAAAGCAGCCAACATCGCATCGAATGATTTATTGGTCATCCGCTCAGATGTCTTCACCTGAAGAAAGGTGACCATAGCTGAGAATACTGACACCTTATTTCCTAGGGTGATAGCCACGTTGCATTGTTCCAACATGCGGGCCCACCATTTTTCTTCTGCAGGTGAAAGTTCACGAAATGCACGAGCATTTCGTAGCATTGTTTCAATGTTGGTCAAACTTACTGGCTCCGCCACCACCACCACCTCCTCCTCTTCCACCTGAGCATCAGGCAGATCAAGATGGTGATCTGTTGCTTCCACATAGTCAGTAACATTGACGTTCACAGCTTCACCATGATGAACCCACCTAGTATATGTGACCGACATCCGATACAAGTGTAGATGATTTTGCACAGTTGACTGGGATCTTGTAACTGAATTCATACAACTGCTACACGGGCAGAGCACATCTGATTTCGGACCACCGTACTCAGCTCTGATAAAGTTCATGAAGTTTTCAACCCCCTCGACATATGCAGCGGAGAATCATCGAGCACAAGTTATCCAAGTCCTGTCCATCTGTTAGACATACAAATTAGTTCTTCTACTAGATATTACAGGAAAAACATATATGCTTTTTTATGAAGTCCAGAAAAAAAATACCTAGGTCGATGTCTAAAGCTACGACAAGATATTTGGACAAGCAGATCTAAGTAACGAAATATATGTAAAGCTAATTCAGGAAAAGATTTGAGTGCTAAATTATGGCAGGTTATTTCAGCAGTCAATGAGGCCGAGCACACAGCCATCGAACTATCGAAGGCCATCTCAGCAACAAAGAAAGTATAAAACGGTGTAGAGCTATTTCACCTAACAGATTGGCTACTAGACCATGGCAATCTACGTCACAATAAATATATGGCAGGATATTTTAGCAACTAATCGGGCTTGGCATGCCATCTCAGCTAAGCAGATTGAGTGCAGAATAGGGCAAGGAAGCTTCTTAAGCAGAGCATATTGACTATAAACTACTTCGCCAAACAGTGAGATTAACAGCGTCTATCAGCTAACATTCAGCGCTTCACCGACATGCACAAGGCCTTAGTCTAGAATGTGCGTACCATGGGAGAAGCTGACCACCATGCGTCTCCACACGAACGTCGCCAGCGGTAGCGGTGCTGACCGCCGTGCGTCTCCACACGAACATCGCCAGCGGTGGCGGCGCTGACCGCCGTGCGACTCCACAAGAACGTCGCCAGCGGTGGCGGCGCGGCTAGAGGACGGTAGTCTACAAGAGCGTACTGTGGGAGCGAGAGGATCATTGTGCGTCCCCTCGATGAACCGCGGCGCCGACGTATCGGCACGGAGGGGAGGGCGGCTTTGGCGGAGCGAATGGAGTGGAGGGGGAGGGGGGAGGGGGATTGGGGAATATTATTGGCTAGTTGGCCGAAGGGCCGTTGAATTTGGGATTTGGGGGGATTTTCGCGCGGGGGGCGGGGGGAGTTTGGCGCATGGTCAATTTCTCCAAGTGCAGTCCCACGTGTCAGTGAAGAGGCAAGCTGAAGCGCGTTCCGTTTGCGTGAGCCGTGTGTAGGACCGAACGTGTGTGGGTGCAATTAATGCGACCGCGACAGGGGTTCTGTGAGTGTACCGCCTTTTTTCCTTTTACTAGTTCCTCCGTCCAGGTGTGTGCCATGTCCTATCTACTCATCACAACAAGGTTACCTATTAGAGTACTACTACCTCCCTTCTAGTTTAAAGGGCTCGATTAAAAAAATTCACCTACTCTTACCAAGATAGAGGCGGTGGAATAGTTTTTGTAGTGGTTTCTAGAGTCTGGACTCCATCTTCAAGAACCTTCCCCACCGGCGGCAAGAATGGAAGGAGATGAACCAGAAAGGAAATGAGGCTGGAATGAGTAGTTCCGTATTTTATACAGTGGCAAAGGTGGGTAAATATCTGCTACTTCCGGTGGCAAGGCCATGTATCTATGCACACACATCTCAGCCGTTGGTTCCAACTAGATCGAATGGCTCACGTTGTCCAGAGGCAGACACACCATCACCACCAATTGAGATTTTTATAGGAGCCAAAAACTTGGTGCTTCGCCCCCTAAAAAAAACTTGGTGCTTCACGCGATCCATCGATAGTACTACTAGTAATCTGGTAATCCCGACTAAAACGACGCGGCTGGGTCTTTTCCCATGCAATATGCTGGGAGGTTCGCTTAGTTGGGTTTTTTAGGACGAGTAATGCTACACCTACGTAATACCAGTTACGTAATTAACGTTATGTGAAACGTGTGAGCTGTTGATTGTAGATTGGGGGGAGGGGCCCACCACCATGAAAATCAGGGAGGAGAGAGAGGCAATTTATGTTAACCCTTTTGTAGGGTCCTATAGATGTAGAAAGATGTGAAATGTGTGAATGTGTAGTGGACGTACTATTGGAGTGCCTAAGATAAATTGTGTATGTAGACCCTATCTGTTTATTTACTTCGCATGTTAGCTTTGTCTCGGGTCAAACCTTATAAGTTTATACACACAAAAACGAATCATCATTCCATATACTCCTACAATATATATCTTACTATTATTGTGAAAGTTCATATACACCGGACGAGATTAATGCAAACACAGGAGATTTTCATTACATTTTGAACTTTTATAGGACAGAAAAATAAAAGAAACCCGACCCTAAACCTATTCTATGGCGGCGACCGATGTCCTCCATCTGCGATCTCCATGTACGGGGGCGGGGTTCAAGACCCGTGAAGTGAAGGTGTGGTCTCCAGCGAGGAAGAGTAGAACACGGGAGACGGACCGGCCAGTTGGCACACCATGCCCTGCGGCCTCCCATGCTATACTCATCCTCGGAGGAGTCCCCGACCTCGGCGGTGCCGGACGTTGGACGGCGGCAAGTAGGACGTGTGGCTGACGGTGCTCCCGTAGTCGGCCGCCAGCGTGGCCACCGCTTGTGTGGTCGCGTCTGCGTCCGGCTACGCCACTATTGCGTCGCGAGCGGCGACTTGAGAGAGGGCGGCGACCTCGAGCTTCATCCCCGAAGACAAGCTCTCCCGCAGAGCGTTCGCGCTCGCGGTCATGGCGGATGTGGTGCCAGGTAGCAGGACGATGCGCTATGGTGTGGAGTTTAGCTGGGCGTTGCCGCTTTAAGTAGCGCATTCCGGTGAGGACAAGCGTCCGGGTGCGTCATTAAGTCGCCGGAGTTGGTTCCTCGGGCACCGAGCCTCTTAACAATGGCATACAGATGGACGGCATGAATGCGGGCAGCTGGCGCCGGCTGGGAACGCACCACACCACGGCGCGAGGGACGACGGTTTTTGGTGTGCCAGGGTAGTCAGATGTGGTCCTGGCAACGTTGGAGATGCCCTTTGCTCACATGCGATCCCCACATGTCATTGAAAAAGCAAGACGACCCGGCATGGTCTCAGGTCCTCGGGATGCAGTTGGTGCGCTACACCACTCCGCGGACGCGTCACGGCCCGCACGCACTTTGGCGCCTCGTGCATCCTCGATGAGCCGGGTGTTGATCTGCTGGTCGTGCCATAGCGCTAATGCCACCCTCGGCACACTGAAGCCGACCGTGTCCAGCGACGATGAGCATTTCGATCACCGTAGTCGCCGTGTCTAGAGGCGGTGCGGGAGCTGGGCCACGTTGCTGGCCCCCACGACCCACATGAACGGTTGCCGATGGCGAGGAGGTCGTGGGCCAGCTCCTCCATTGGACTAGTCTGCACCCCGCCGTCCCGACAAGTGTGCCCCACATGTCAGTTTCCATGTTTTCCTGGCCAAATTCGAGCGTCAGTGCTCCGCGTTGCGCATTAGGCACAGAACGGGTGGTTTTTGTGCCCTGGTTCAAATGTGGTACGGTACCAAGTTGTTACCCTAGCCCCAAGTGTGGTGGTTTTGGGTACGGTACCACCCTTTTCCTTTTCGACTAGTGAAGCGTAACACTTGATTAAGTAGCCGGATGGTGTGCTAAATGTAGGTGTCCGACTGTTTGAAGGAATAATTGAGGTGTGCCAGGTCAGTGCCTGCATTTAGGGGTCCAACTTACCATGTTCCGGTAGTAGTAACTATACTAGTCCCTGCATACTCCCTCTGTAACTCCGCATTTTAGCTTTGCTCAAAGTCAAACTTTGTAAACTTTGACAAAGTTTATAGACAGAAATAATAATATATACAATAACATATCAATACCATTAGATTCATTATTGAATATACTTTCACATCATATAGATTTGCTATTGTAAATGTTCATATTTTTTCTATAAATTTGGTCAAATTTTATGAAGTTTGACTTCAGTCAAACCTAATATGCAGAGTAAATAAAAACAGAGGGAGTATCTTACTCCGTGACCAAGACGGAAGGGAAAACGAGACAACTTATTGTTTATTTGAGTCATTCAAGTATAATCATGTGGCGTTGCTTATTTCTCATTCCTCTCCAACCCTCTTCTCCATCGACCATGTCGCCCTTCGGTCGAGTCCATCCTCCCGCATGCCTCATTTGAACATTCCGCCGAGTATCATTCGCATGTGGCCCTAGACCATGCTTGTATTTCCAATGTTGTAATTTGTCTGACATGCATACAAACAAACGGTTAGTTTAAAGTTTCACTTTGCCTCCACTACGTGTCGCTTCCCGTCTTAGTTTTGACATCCCATTCGGTTCATGCCCCGACACATCTTGACGAGATCGATTGATGTTGAGCAATCAATTGCGTGTCGTGCAAGGAGATAAAGGTTTGGTCCGTTTATGTGATAGAAATGACCCGCGGGGGGGGGGGGGGGGTCTGTGGGGATCAGAGGGAGTATATTGTACGTTCAAAAGCGAAATGAACGTATTGTACCCACCCTAGTCCTCTTTCAATCGATCTCCGGACCCCGAGATGGAATCGAGATAGAACGAGTGGGTGCATGTGTGATACCTAAGGCGGATTCAAAATTTTGAACCGGTGATCATAGCATCCGCAAATCATATATAAAGGGTATTCAATGTTTGTTTTGCTTTTGAACGTAGAATATACTCCCTCTGATCCTTTCTAGTTTACATATAAGTTTATGTGTAGTCAAAGTATCTCTACTTTGATCAAACTTACAGAAAAAAGTATCAACATTCAACAACGCCCAATCAATATTGTTAGATTCGTACGTACTCCTAGATTTGTATTCAAAGAGAGATGGTTTCCAATTTGTTTTCAACCACGTGAATGTGATTGTTCTCGCACATGCTCTTCCTACTAGGATTTTGCCACGTATAGCCAGTCCAATAGTAACTTTTTAAGCTCCCTGTCCAATAGTACTAGTGGAGTACTGACAACATCTGTAGTAGAGTATACAGTGCTCATAGTACTCCCCCTTCCATTTATATAGGGCCTAAGAGCAAGTCTAATAAGGCCTAGTCAGCAGGCTATAAGACTTGCCATGTCATTAAAATCCTACTTGGAGGAGTGAGAAGAGAGCAGAGAGAGTGAAGCCGGCTCTTATTCTACAGCCCGGCTATAACACATAGATCAAGAAAAAATAGTATGCATGCAACTTGATACGTCTCCAATGCATCTATAATTTTTATTGTTCCATGCTGTTATATTATCAATCTTAGATGTTTTATAATTATTTTATAGTCATTTTATATCATTTTTTGGTACTAACCTATTGACATAGTGCCAAGTGCGAGTTGTTGTTTTCTGCATGTTTTTTACATCGCAGGAAATCAATATCAGACGAAGTCCAAATGCAACAAAACTTGAGATTTGTTTTGGACCAGAAGACACCTAATGGGCCAAGGCTGCGCCTGGGGGTGCTCTGAGGAGAGCACAACTCACCAGGGTGTGCCAGGAGGCCCAGGCGTTCCCTGGTGGGTTGTGCCCACCTCGGGTGCCCCCGGGCCGCCTCTTTGCTCTATAAATACCCCAATATTCCCAAAACCCTAGGGGAGTCGACGAAAATCAAATACAGCTGCCACAGAGTCCAGAACCACCAGATCCAATCTAGACACCATCACGGATGGGGTTCACCACCTCCATTGGTGCCTCTCCGATGATGCGTGAGTAGTTCTTTGTAGACCTCGGGTCCGTAGTTAGTAGCTAGATGGCTTCATCTCTCTCACTGAACTCTCAATAGAATGGTCTCTTGGACATCCATATGATATAACTCTTTTTGCGGTGTGTTTGTTGGATCTGATGAACTTTGAGTCTATGATCAGTTATATCTTTTTATATCCATGAAAGTATTTGAGTTTCTTTGATCTCTTTTGTGTGTGATCTCTTATAGCCTCGTATTTCTTCTCCGATATTTGGGTTTTGTTTGGCCAACTTGATCTATTTATCTTGCAATGGAAGAGGTGCTTTGTAGTGGGTTCGATCTTACGGTCCTTGATCCCAGTGACAGAAGGGGAACCGACACGTATGTATCGTTGCTACTAAGGATAAAACGATGGGGTCTATCTGTACATAGAAGATCTTGTCCACATCATGTCATCGTTCTTATTGCATTACTTCATTTCTCCATGAACTTAATACACTAGATGCATGTTGGATAGCGGTCGATGTGTGGAGTAATAGTAGTAGATGCAGGCAGGAGTCGGTCTACTAATCTTGGACGTGATGCCTATATAATGATCATTGTCTGGATATCGTCGTGATTATTTGAAGTTCTATCAATTGCCCAACAGTAATGTGTTCACCCACCATTTGCTATTTTTTGCAAGAGAAGCCACTAGTGAAACCTACGGCCCCCGGGTCTCTTTCTCATATATTTGCCTTTGCGGTCTACTTTTCCTTTGCATTTATTTTCATATCTATTAAACCAAAAATACAAAAATACGTTTCTGCGTTTTATTTTATTTGCGATCTATTTGTTCAATCTATTACAACTTTTCCCGTCCACGCACCATCTCTGGCGCCGTTAGCCGAAAGGGATTGACAACCCCTTTAACACGTCGGGTTGCGAGTGGTTGTTATTTGTGTGCAGGGGCTGTTTACGTTCTGTTGCTTGGTTCTTCTACTGGTTCGATAACATTGGTTTCTTCACTGAGGGAAATACCTACCGTCACTGTGCTGCATCATCCCTTCCTCTGTGGGGAAATACCGACGTAGTCCTAGCAGACATCAAAAGGAATTTCGGGCGCCGTTGCCGGGGAGGATCAAGTCAAGATAGTCTCCCGGCCACGCACCATTTCTGGCGCCGTTGCCGGGGAGGATCTTCAACATATACCAGGTTCCTAATCACAAATCTCATCTCCTCGCAATTTACATTATTTGCCATTTGCCTCTCGTTTTCCTCTCCCCCACTTCACAAAAATCTGCCGTTTTATTCGTCCCTCTTTTTCGTTCGCCGTTTTCTTACCGGATCTATTTTTGCATGTGTTCTTGTTTGCGTAGTCATTATGCCTCAAACAAAATATTATGATGTACCTTACCGAAATATTTTGCTTGAAATCGAGAAAAGTACTAAGGAATATATGACTACACAATTTGAGCACAATAAGTATTTTACTAAAGAACTTAAGGAGCACTCCGTTGTGCTGGATGCTATCACAAAACAACTTGATGATATTAGTAGAGAAGTTGGCAATCTCCAATCTAAGTATGCTTTTGCTGAATGTTTGCTAGGAAAAATATCCGATGCACAAGCTACCTTAGTAAATCAAATGGCTGCTAAACCAATCTCGTTAGAACATAAAAATGATGAAAATCTTAAAATGATTGGTGTTTCTTATATTCATTCCTTGTTTAGTAAAATTAAGATTGATGAAAAAGGGACAGGAGAAGAGATAACTTTAGCTAGAAGGCGTCCCGATAATTCGGAGGGTGAAAATCTTGTTGAGAAAATTGATAAAAGTGGTTTTGGAGAGGTCAAAACTTTAACTAGTGATGTGCCCACTCTTTTGGATTACAAAGACTTTAATTATGATAGTTGCTCTTTGATTGATTGTATTTCTTTGTTGCAATCCATGATAAATTCACCCCATGCCTACGAACAAAATAAAGCTTTTACTAAACATATTGTTGATGCTATGGTGAAAGCTTTTGAAGAAAAATTGGAATTAGAAGTATCAATTCCTAAAAAATTACATGATGAATGGGAACCTACTATCAAAGTCAATTTTAAAAATTATGAGTGTTTTCCTTTGTGTGACTTGGGTGCTAGTGTTTCCACAATTCTGAAATCTTTATGTGATGTGCTTGGTCTTACCGATCTTGAAGAATGCTCTTAAAATTTACACTTGCGGATTCTATTATTAAGAAGTCTATGGGAAGAATTAATGATGTTCTTATTGTCGCAAATAGGAATTATGTGCCCATATATTTTATTGTTCTTGATATTGATTGCAATCCGTCTTGTCCAATTATTCTTGGTAGACCATTTTTACGCACTATCGGTGTCATGATTGACATGAAAGAAGGCAATATCAAGTTCCAATTTCCTTTGAGGAAGGGCATGGAACACTTTCCTAGAACAATAATTAGGCCACCATATGAATCAATCATGAGGGCATCTTATGGATCTCGAACCAAAGATGACAAAACTTAGATCCTTGCTTTATGCCTAGCTATGGGCGTAAAACTATAGCGCTTGTTGGGAGGCAACCCAATGAATAAAATTTATTTTTGCTTTTTGCTTTCTGTTCTTGTGTGTTTGCACAATTATGCTACTGTTATGGTTGTGTTTTTTGTGTTTTAGTTAGTGTTTGTGCCAAGTAAAGCCTTTAGGATCTTCTTGGGTGATAGTTGTTTGATCTTGCTGAAAAACAGAAACTTATGCGCTAATGAAAAAATTGTTAAAAATCACCAGAGCGTGATAAAATTCCAATTCTTTTTGAAGAAGATTAATATACAAATTACCCAGGTATTCCTAATTTTTCAGAATTTCCTGAGTTACAGAAGTATTCGAAATAGTCAGATTACTACAGACTGCTCTGTTTTGGCAGATTCTGTTTTCTTTGTGTTGTGTGCTTGTTTTGATGGCTCTATGGTTTTCTTTGATGAGTTTTTGCCATAGGAATACAGTAGATATAATGCAAAAAAATATGAATTGGTTTGATACAGTACTTATAGTAGTGGTTTGCTTTCTTATACTAACGGATCTCACGAAGATTTTGTTGAGTTTTGTGTGATTGAAGTTTTCAAGTTTTGGGTTATCTTACGATGGATGAAGGAATAAGGAGTAGAAGAGCCTAAGCTTGGGGATGCCCCGGCATCCCAAGATATTATCCAAAAATGAGCAAACAACTAAGCTTGGGGATGCCCCAGAGTGGCATCCCCTCTTTCTTCTAACGACCATCGGTATTTTACTCGAAGCTATATTTTTATTCGTCACATACTATGTGTTTTCTTGGAGCGTCTTGTATGATATGAGTCTTTGCTTGTTTTATTTTGTCTTTTAAGTCTTGATCCCTTGCTGGACACACCTATTTGAGAGAGCCAAAATTATGTCATGACTTGTTAGAATTGCTCTCTATGCTTCACTTAAATCTTTTATGAGCTATGGACTTGCTCTAGTGCTTCACTTATATCTTTTTGAGCATGGTGTCCTTTAGTATTTTTGAAGAAATGCTCTCTTGCTTAACTTATATTTATTTGAGAGTTAGTAAAATTTTCAAGAAATTCTCTCTTGCTTCACTTAAGTTATTTTGAGAGAAATAAAAAAATTATGCTCATGATCTTCACTTATATTTGTTTGAGCTTATGAAAAGCAACACATGAAAATTAGTCCCAAAGTGATAGACATCCAAGAAGGTTATAATAAAAACTTTCATGAAGATCATTGGACAAAATAAACTTGATTCTTAGTAATAGTTTTGAGATATGATGATGTGATATGTGAGTTATGTTGATGAGTAACTATGCTTTAGTAGGAATATTGGAGTAGTAGTAGTAGTAGTAGATGCAGGTAGGAGTCGGTCTACTAATCTTGGACATGATGCCTATATAATGATCATTGCCTGGATATCATCATGATTATTTGAAGTTCTATCAATTGCCCAACAGTAATTTGTTCACCCACCGTTTGCTATTTTTCTCGAGAGAAGCCACTAGTGAAACCTACGGCCCACGAGTCTCTTTCTCATATATTTGCCTTTGCGATCTACTTTTTCTTTGCATTTATTTAAACCAAAAATACAAAAATACCTTGCTGCGCTTTATTTTATTTGCGATCTATTTATTCAATCTATTACAACTTTTTCCCGTCCGTGCACCATCTCTGGCGCCGTTACCCGAAAGGGATTGACAGCCCCTTTAACACGTCGGGTTGCGAGTGGTTGTTATTTGTGTGTAGGGGTTGTTTATGTTGTGTTGCTTGGTTCTCCTACTGGTTCGATAACCTTGGTTTCTTCACTGAGGGAAATACCTACCGTCGTTGTGCTGCATCATCCCTTCCTCTTTGGGGAAATACCAACGTAGTCCTAGCAGACATCACAACTCTCTTCCAATCATATACCTTGCTCATGCAAATATTAAATGGTTAGAGCCAACCTAATATTAAATGCTTAGAACCAACCTAATAGCCATTCTAAGAGCCAACCTATTACTTAACTATGCAAAGATTAAATGCTTATATGAGTATTTTTGATGATGGCTCTAAGTGAGGTGGCATCTCTTTATAGCCAACAGCCGGCTACATTATTAACCATGCTCTAATGCATTTTCAAAACCGCCTTTGACTATTGACAAGATTAATAGTAGTACATGAGATGTATAATATGAAAATTATATCATTGGGAGCTCCTTTCACATACGAATTTGACCGTATGCCTTGTGTAAGTTGCATGTCATATATTATTACTCTAACATTTGGTCAAAGTTAGCCTCGAAAAACACATTAGGCCCTGTATAGATGGAAGGAGGGAGTAGTAGTGGAAGTGGATCCTCTGACGTAGGTATCCCTGCCTTACCCTCCCTTTCGATCACTTACTGGCGGGCCCCATGCTTGCTAGGCCCCGCATGTCAGTTACTCAATGGGTTCAGCCATGTTAGGGGATCCCCATCCATAGTATACTCCCTCTGTTTTTATTTACTCCGCATAAAACGGAGGGAGTAGTAGTATAAATGACGCGGGCGGGGGAGGGGGAGGGACGTCGGTTTGCTCTCAACTGCGGTCCCACAAGCGAGCAAAAACGCAAGACGAAGCGTGTTCCATTCGGTGAGCGACGTGGAGGGTCCAGCGTGCCGGGGTGCAATGCGAACGCGACACGAGTGATGTACAATCAAAACAGATTGACCGGTCATCACCGGAACCACTATTCACACCAGAACCTTCGCAGCTCGGCCTACGCCAGCCACTGCCCCAAAAGCACACCTCCTCTCCTGCCCATTCCCTCACCTTTCGATCCCCTAGCCCGCATCAAGCATCCCCTAGTTCACCGGAAAGCCATGGTGCGCCGCAAGATCACGTACTACAAGATGCTGATGCTGGAGCGCCACATAGAAACGCGGCGACGGTCGGCGCCACAGACCTCCGTTCCCAAGCTCACTTTGCGGCAGGCCAATCCCCGAGTTCTCTAGAGCCAAGCTACGAGGAGGAGGAAGCCGATCCAATGTTCATGGCGGAGGTTGCGGCGCAGAAGGCCCCCGATGCGTATGAGACGATGGACGTCGACTTCCTGCTGGCGTCCGGGTCCCCCATGGTGCAGGCAGACCAGCGGTTCAACCTGGCGATAGTAAAGGAGGACCGGGAGGCGGAGGATCAACTCGACATGAAGCGCGCGCATGCCGCTGCCATCGAGGCTCTCCTGTAGGCGGAACCGAATGTCGTGGATGTGAACCGGACGGCGGAGGCTCAACTCGATGCGGAGCGCGCGGATGCCGCTGCCATCGAGGCCCTCCTGCAGGCAGAACTGGACGTCCTGGACATGAACCAGGCGGCAGAGGCTCAACTCGATGCGGAGTGCGCAGATGTCGCTGCCATCGAGGCCCTTCTGCAGGCGGAACTAGACGTCGTGGACTTGAACCGGGCTGTGCTCTCGTCCGTGCAGAGCGCCCGCACGCTCCGCGTGAACGAGTAGCTGGAGGCCGAGGACAACCACGGTGCGGAGACACACGTTGGCAGCTACGGCTGGTTCGCGCCGGCAGCCAAAGACGACGAGGCCGTCTCGTTCTGCGAGCAGTGATAGTTTTCTTTATGTTGTTGTTTTTAGGGATCTTTTGTTGTGTAAAAACATATATTTATGCAAGTTGCCTGACTTTCATCATTTCGGTCAGTCGACCATTTCAGGCGGTTGGATGAATATCCTAGGTCTCCTAACCCTTCTTCCTCACCTCTTCTTCTTCCCCAAGAGACCATCGCACGGGCCGTACGGATCTTCCCCAACATGCGGTTGGAGAAACATACTGTATGAACGAAAATTATGTGTCAACGGTAGGATGGCTGAGTTTGGTTTGATCACATGCGGTAGCACGTGTCAGTGAGGGTGCGTTCTCTTGGTTGGGTTTGCAGCGTGCAGGAGTGACTGTGTGAGGGTGCGGTGCGACCGCGGCTGCAGGAGCGACTGTGTGAGGGTGCGGTGCGACCGCGACAGCCGTGCGCAAGTGTACCTCCTTTTCATTTTGAAAACTTTAGGCAAGCTTGGCAAAAAAGTGTGGCGAAATATGGCAATGCAAGGCCTAGACCCAAACAAGATACAAGTACGTACGTAGGAGTACTAGTGTTAAAAAAGAAAAGCGGGGTTTTCCTTCGCGGGATTAATCGATACAAATCTTTGTTTGACGTGTCAATTAATGCGTATTTTTTCCAACGCCCAAAGAGCTAACCATCTCACTCCTCATCGCTTGATTAATACAGCGCCATGCAAACCGACCTTCTCACTTCCGCATGCATGCAAGGGTATATTAATGTCCTTGGTTGCTAGTACGAGGCAAACCCCATCAATTTTGCCTCGATTAGTGTTAGTGGCCTTCTGCAAATTGTAATTTTGATAATTACAAAAAAATGGAGGTAGTAACTATTTGACTTCCTTCCTCATTGCGGTGACGTCGACGATATCTGGAACATTGTGGTTTGGTGAAGTGCGTTCGACGGACAACACCATTGAGGGAGACCACGGTAAGTCATTCGCAAGTGCCGCCTGCAAGCCGAGACAGCTGCCTTCTTTGCATCCAGGAAGTCCTTTGAACCAAAGGACGCGTAAATGTACTAGTACTAGTGCACAATAGCGCCGTCCGTCCAGCTTAGTGCGATGAGGTGGTTTCTCGAAGAAGACGATGGAGAAGCGGAGTCAGCGAAGAGTGAAATGATGGTTGCTTCGTCCGTGCTTTGTGTTTTGACGCCTCACTTCTTTGTGATTTGTGATAGAAGGGACAGGGGAGTAGACTCTGTGCTCTATACTGTACATGCGTCCAAGCATGGGAGAAAGAGGAGAGACGTTGCATTTTTCTATTCCTTCAATCAATCAACCAGGGAGCTTCGGTTCCATCTTTTTGGCTTTGGCAGCACCGTCCATAATGGTTCCCATCGATGCCAAAAGCTATTTTCACATTTGGCTACACATTGTGGATGCCCTTAACTGTACCACTTGGTTTTGCTCCTGTGTGCTATCTATACAAATCTCAATTATATTGATCTAAAAAATTATAGAATCAAGATTACTAAAAAGGAGGTGATTTTGCCGCGCGGATGGCGGGGGAGGTTTCTTATTTTTAGAGGGTGTTGGCCTGGCGGTTTGCTAACATGCGGTCCCATGAGTCAGTGCTTTACCAAGCCAATCTGCGTCCCACATAAGGTAGAACAACGGCAGAAGCAAAACGTGGTTAACTTGAAGAAGATGAGGGAGAAGCGGATTCAGCAACGAGTGAAATGATGGTTGCTTCATTCCTCCAACTTCTTTTTTTAGCATTATTACTTCATCCCTCCAACTTAACTGCGGGAAAGGTGCAGCTTTGTGATTTGATGCCCCATTGCTCATTACTACACCGGCACCATGACTGGGTTGCTTCACCCCTGCTGCTCTACATTGTATTTCGGTATGGCACGTGGACCCGGTAGCTTGATGTCCCACATGTCAGCGAAAAGGACTAGAACATTTATGAAAACGAGCGCTCCACTCTTACGACGGAGGAGTACACGACATGGCGGCCCAGTGAACTGTTACTTGTACTATAGTACTATAGTTTTGCTGTTTCGCACGATCCATCGATACAAACCGGATTAAATAGGAAAGGGCGGGATTTTTCCCACGTGGTAGATGATACTGGCCATACATTTCAAAGGCAATTTTAATGTATGCAAACTGAATAATTAAGTAACAATATGATATCTAGTTAAACTAAAAACACATATGATTTAGTGTGTTAGAGTGTAGTAGTTGTGCTATATTGCATAGTTGTTAGATGTAACATGCAAGACGTGTAGCGATGTAGTTTTGGAGGGCCTACAGAGAGAAAAGCATAATACGGTCACCGGACTTCAGAATACGCTCATTACGGTCACTATATACGTTTTGCAGTGATTATATGGTCACTTGCTCATCGTTCAGCATCGGATTGCACTTTGTTAACCGGCCAAATAGTCTGGGTGGCACCATGTTGACTAATTAAATTGACCACGTTCCTTGTGGGTCCCACCTATCAGTTCACATAGGAAAAAGGTTAGATAAACACAAATTTACACAGGCGCGACAAGACTCCAACCCGTGCGCGGGAACCACCTGGTTGTGTATGTGTCTGTGAGGGCCTGATGTGTGAGCATGCACGTGTAGGTTGAGCAGTTGAGCGTGAGAGTGTGTGTTGGTCGTGTGGTGTGTGCATGCATGCGTGCGTTTGTGCATGTGAGTGTTGCGTGCGTGCTTGGCTGCGTGTGCACATGTGAGTGTTGCGTGCGTGCGTGGCTGCATGTGTTCGTGTGAGTGTTGTGTGCATGCAGTTCGTGTGCATGCGTGCGTGTGTGTGTATAATCACCACACCAGCTCATGTGTATTAAAACAGACGGCTCAGCATACCAATACAAGGCCACCTTGTCCGTTGTGCCCGCGGTCATGACTTCGAACCACCGTCCAATATTTTTTTGTCGTTTGTTTTCATTCTTACTAGAAAGATGCCTGTGCGTTGCACGTAACATCAAGATGCATTTGTATGAGTAGTTTATCTTGTGAGAGAAAAGGATGAACGAGGGAAGGCCTTATTTGCAAATGTGGAGAGGTATCTGGGTACCTTTTTGCAAAATTGCCATAGTTTCATTCCTATCCGTCAGATATAAATCGAACGGCCTATATTGCAGGATGGCAGGCACGCCATCATCACCAACTATGTTTTTATAAGAGTGTAGAGTAGATACACGCCGACAGGTGGGCCCAATGGTAGTGAGATAATGTGATGCAACACTAGAGGTGCCACGTGGAGCGTTTAACTGGTCAACTAGTCGTGTTTGAGCAAATACAGAGCTGTATGGTGAGCCCGTGACTGTATAATAACCACAAAACGTAAATGGTGACCATAATGAGTGGATTCTGAAGTCCAATGTACGTATCGTGCTTTTTGCTTCAAATACAATGATCGCCACTGCATATATCGCGAGAGAAATATGAAACATGCGTGAATGTGTTGGGGGCGTACTTTTAGAGGACCTGGAGATAGTTTGTGTGCGTACGTGAAAGGGGCGTAGAGGGGGTGTATGTGATGGAGAGAGAGATGCTCTTCGTTTCTTTTTGTTATGACTAACTTTATATATAGTATGAAAATATAAAAATTCACAGTGCGGAATAAATATCATTGTGGGCACCATGCAATGCAAATTAGCGTTCATACGCCTCCATATAACGTTGTAATGTTGTATATATGTAGAAATTCTAAAATAATATTTTGTCCACACTTTATTCAAAAGGAATGTTGTATGCGAAATAAACGTGAAGAGAGGGCTTTTTAGATCAATGGGGTACGTGATGTAACATGTGTGAATGTGTAGTTGGTGTATTTGCAGGGTCTAGAGAGGTATGTGTGTGTATTACGTATTCGAGAGAGGCATGGATAGAGGGGCCGGCAGGGGGGACATGGGAGAGATAACACGAGAAATGAGAGAGGTCTAGAGAGAGAGACGAATATGATGTCACGGCGAGAGATGCCCTTGAGTGTGTATATGCAAAGGCGGAGGGGATAGAGGCACGGGGAGAATTTTTTTTTGTGCGGTGTCTGTGTTGGTATGTGTAGGTGTGAGAAGATAACGACACCTGGGGGTAGAGGGCGTGTCACCGCGTGAGCTCCGGTGGGCCGAGGTGAGGCCCTTGGTTCAGTTCCATCCTGCGCCACATTGGTCGGCCCGTGACGCATTTAGGGAGACCCATGGATGACTAGTCGTACAAGACAAAGATAGCAGAATCGTGAAGGACTCTGTGTCCACTGACAAAGCCGGCTAGGATTTGTAACCCTAGGTCCTCGGACTAAGGTAACCCCTTATCTCTGATATTACTATTCATCCATCCTAACTTTAAGGGGCATCCTACAGAATGCTCTGCTAGAATCATACTCGTCGATTAGGAAGAGAGGTGTGAGACAATGTGTGAGAGACAGGCCTAAAGAATATGTGCGTACGGGAGACACATAGGCAGGTCTATGTATATAGAAAGGGTCGATGGGGATTGTGCGTGTGTATGCTTGTGAGAGGAAGAGTGCTTGTGATAAAGGTTAGTGAAAACCGTCGTAAATGGTTACGAGAGGGAGGGAGGGTTATATCGAGAGCATGTCTGCGAGAAAGACACCTCGGGAGAGTGTGTGTGAGCATGTGTGAGAGACCACCGATAGAGAGTGAAACTACACGTAAAAGACTGGTGTACACATTGATTAAAAATATAAATTGTATCCAAATATTAGGATGGGATCATGATATTTGCAATTCACGTAAGGAACGGTCATTGATCCATCAGACATCTAGATTCTATCGAATTTGAGCATGTCTATGTTATTATTCGACATAATTGATCCACATAGTTAGTATTTTGAACTCCAGACAATGCATCGCTTTAGCAATCGAATATAAATGTGAGTATAGTTCATGTTGTGTGTGTAAAGCACATTATACATATGAAAGTTACACAATGAACATTATAAATAGCTAGCTATGAACTAGCATACATTTGAATTCAACTTAAGGTGGTTTAAAAAATTCGAATTCAACATGAAGTCCATTCAATTATTTGAATTCGATATCATGGCATTTGTAAATCATACCTAAATTATGGGGGCACCAATCTTTGCTCTGCTTTTGTACATAATAGCATATATAGTCGTGTACAAAATAGATTCAAATTTACCTCCTCCATTCCAAAATAATCGTAGTTATAGGATTTTCAAGTGTCAAAATTTCAAAAAGAAGCGCATAATTTAATGAGGTTTTCAAACATACAAGGTTAAATTTAACGTTGTCTATTTAAGTCAATCCTCAAAGTTCAAGAGTACTCTAAATGTGAATGCTCCTGTTTCAAAATTTCGAACGATGCACCAAAAGAGACTCTACTCGCCCAAAACTGCGTGAAACCAATGTTTGGTAGTAGAAGGAAATTACTTTGCTAACTCCGACCCGTGAAACCTACCGGCCCGACGTCCAAAGGTCTAAACCGGGGTAGGTTTGTAGCTTCATCTAGACACCACGCAACCGCCTCCAAAAAACATTCATACACAATGGCCGCCTAAGCACACATGCGCGCGGCCGAAATCGCTCCCGCCCACTATTTGGGACACCTGGGATTACCATCCTACCCCCGACCCGCAGTAGGTCCAAAATTTAAGAGGGGGGGTTGTACTTTCCCCAAATTTCAAACAAGCGTGCCCCATCTGTTAAAAAAACAAAAACAAGCGCGTCCTAGACCGAAACATGGTTCTCCCTTAGCTCCCCCCGCCCCCGCCCCCCTCCGATTCCCTATTCATACTCTGTGGGCGCCAAAACTACCTCTCCACCAGCCGCGAAACCCCGGCGTCCTCCGTCCGCCACCCCATCCCACCCATCAACCGCCGCCCTCCTCCATCACGCCGGAGCCGATACCCCGACGTCGTCGTCCATCGCAACCGCAACCGCAACGCCCTCCACGGCTAGTAGTTGAAGTCGAGGCCGAGCTGTCTGTACTCGAGCCAGTTCAACCACGCCGTCCTGCGCCTCACCGCTGCCGCTCCAACTTCGCCACTGTCCACCGCATCGGAGCTGTTCTCGCTACACCGTCCTTCGCCGCCTCGGATCTGCTTCCCCTCCGCCGAAAGACGGCCACCGCAACACAATCAACAATTTGTCCATGGGTTCGTCCAAGGCTCCACCCTCCTCCAAAACATCGGTTCCCCAGGTAAAAACAAGAAAATCGGCACGACTTCTGGAGGACGCAACACTGGCAACCGGAAATGGCACTCCTCTTCCCTTATTCGTGCAAATCTTACGTGTCTGCTTGCACGGTATTCATCCCACAGAAGACACTAGTTGACCGCTTCTTCTTGATACTAGATGTTCCGAGTAACTCACGATGCACAAGGTTTCTCCTCATATACTATTTCTCCTTAGCTAGAGGTCCGTCGTCCCCCTGGATTTCAATTTCTGGTCAGTTGATTCCCAATTAAAGGAAGCATTCCCCAACGTAACAGGCGCTAGTCCGCCTATTACGCTAGGGAAGCAGCGCCTCGGTGTTTATCTTAGGGGTGTGTAGGGCCTAGAGCTGCTGGCGCCCGATCTGGAGGTCGGCCGGTATTAAAGGGATGGCTGGGGGCGCTGCCAAGCACGGCAATGGTGTGAGGTCGAGGGGAGGGCGGGGCGGCGGAGGCAGGGGTCTGGGCCAGTGGTCGCTGGCGGTTCAAGAAAGATCGTCAACAGTGACTGGCGGGAGGTAGACGAAGGCCATCTGCCCGTTCCTTATAGATCGGACGGTTCATAAAAAAATCGGCTGACCTATTTATTTTCAGTCGACTGTTATTTTGATAGGACCACATGTGGTGGTGTGCTGGAGGAGTACCTGCATTTCCCAGCCATCCCTGTGCTCATATATTACAAAATCATACGGAGTAGAATCTAATTTTGATTGCCATGCAATGTAGTAGAGCTATCATATGTCTCCTATCATTTATTTTCCAGCCACCTGCTATCTGCTACTTTTAAAATGCACTAGTTTTGCACACACTTCACCCATACTCTCACTATTGTGTTTTTATGCAAGGGTATTTTAGACTCTGCCTTGACAGAAGCAGAAAAGAAAAGAGAGAAGTCGCTCCAGCTTTGTACGCGGCTAGGCCCGACACGTTTCAGCACTTTAAAGGGTGTAGTGTCAGCAGATGGAGACGGTAAACGTAGCTCTGGAGTTGATGATCTCGCTCGTCATGAACCACCATCCCAGGTGCTTGCTTTAACTTCACGGTGTCATATGTGGTTGCATGTTGCATATGGTGTCTAGCTTGTATTCGAAAGGCCGAAGTCAGTCTTTATTAAGATAAGGAAATATATTTTACCTGAACCACCATCCCCGGAACACTAGAAGACAAATAGCTAGTCAGGGCACTGGCCGAGCCAGTGACAAGCCCAGCACAGACAGGCATCACCTAGAAGCCAACTAAAAAGCCACGATGGTGGCGCAGCAGCCCGCCTCCCCCAAGCTCTCAGGTCCTAGATGATCATGCTCACCACTCCAGCCAGATGTCTAGCTTGTATTGCTTCCAATTTGGTTAAATTGCATCTGCTTAGCTTACGCATTATATCTTTGAATATGACATGCCTTCCTGTTTTTGGTACATACTAGTACATCTGTCTATTAACCATGTTCTTACATCAAACTAATGCTCTTGTGTATCCCTCATCAATCACTTATGATGAGGCAGTCAGGCCAGTGGACTACTGTGAGTAAAGATCCTCATTTAAAGAATGCAGCATCAGCCTCCCCACATGATTCTCAAGAAACAGCAAGGCTAGATGAAGATAGTGAACGTAGCTCTATAGTTGATTACCGCATTTCCCCTACACGAGCATCGCAGGTGCTTGCTCTAACTTGGCAGCGTGATATGTGGTTGCATGTTGCATATGGTGTCTAGATTGTAATTCCTCCAATCTGGTTAAATTACATGTGCTATTCTGCTTAGTTTATACATTATACCTGTTAATGTGACATGCCTTCCTGTTTTTAGTACATAGTACATCTGTCTATTAAGCATGTCCTTACATAAAACTATTGTTTTTTTGTATCCCGCATCAATCAATATGATGAGACACCTTTAGTATATGCAGTGCGATATTAGTTGCATCATTCATATGATTTATAGCATGCGCTGCTTCTAATTTGTTGAAATGACATTTATGATGGACGCTTTTAACTTGGCAGAGTCATATTGGTTGCATCTTCCATGTGGTGTCTACCTTGCATTGCTTCTTCTTTGTTGAAATGGCTTCTGCTTAGTTTACACAAGCAGTTGTGAATATGCCATGCCGTCCTGTTTTTCGTACATATTCCATCCTGGTATCATGTGTTTGCCTTACATCAAAGTAGTGATTGTCAGTATCATGCACGAATGAGTTCTGAAGAGTGAATTTTATTGCTTTTTCTTGTCGGTTTTACTTGACAATTCAAAATCAGTAAAGCGGAAGGAAGTTAGCAAGGCAGCGCATAAAGGTGCTCCTTCCAAACGGAGGGCCTCTACAGATTCTACTCCTCCAACCCCCAAGATGATTTGCAAGACAACACATGCATAGACACTCAACGTAGATGTGTTGATGATGAGCACGTCTCCCCTAGTGCACCATCACAGGTGCTCCCTCTAACTTGGCACTGTTATATGTGGTTGCATATTATGTATGATGTCTAGCTTGTATTGCTTCTAATTTTGTTGAATTCCATCTGCTTACTTTACACATTATGCTTGTGAATAAGACACGTGTTCCTGCTTCTAGAACATACAATATATGTCTATCACACCATGTTCTTACATCAAAGTACTACTGTTGTGTAACCTGCAACAATCACTTATCATAAGACACGTTTGACTTGGGAGTGTGATATAGGTTACATCTCGCATTCTTTTATAGCTTGTACTACTTCTAATTTGTTGAAATGGCACTTATGACGAGAAAGTTTTAACTTGGTAGAGTGATATTCGTTGCATCTTTCATATGGTGTCTAGCTTTCATTGCTTCTAATTTGTTGAAATGCCTTCTCCTTAGTTTACACATCATAGCTGTGAATATGCAATGTTGTCCTTTTTGTTACACATTCAATCGTCCTATCATGCGGTCGCCTTACATTAAAGTAGTGCTCGTCAGCATCCTGCATCAATGAGTTCGGAAAAGCAAATTTTTATTCATTTTTCTTGTGGGTTTGAATTGACAAGGCAATAAAACTAAGAAGCAGGAAGGAAAAAATAAGGCAGGGACTGATGGCGGTCTTCCGGCGAAACCGGCATCCCAGGTGCTTTCTCTAGCTTGGCAGTGCGATATTGTCTTGCATGTTGCGTACGGTGTCTAGCTTGCATTGCTTCTTATTTGTTGAAATGGCTTCTGCTTAGTTTACACAAACAGTTGTGAATATGCCATGCCGTCCTGTTTTTCGTACATATTCCATCCTGGTATCATGTGTTTGCCTTACATCAAAGTAGTGATTGTCAGTATCATGCACGAATGAGTTCTGAAGAGTGAATTTTATTGCTTTTTCTTGTCGGGTTTACTTGATAATTCAAAATCAATAAAGCGGAAGGAAGTTAGCAAGGCAGCAGATAAAGGTGCTCCTTCCAAACGGAGGGCCTCTACAGATTCTACTCCTCCAACCCCCCAAGATGATTTGCAAGACAACACATGCATAGACACTCAACGTAGCTGTGTTGATGATGAGCACGTCTCCCCTAGTGCACCATCACAGGTGCTCCCTCTAACTTGGCACTGTTATATGTGGTTGCATGTTATGTATGATGTCTAGCTTGTATTGCTTCTAATTTTGTTGAATTCCATCTGCTTACTTTACACATTATACTTGTGAATAAGACATGTGTTCCTGTTCCTAGAACATACAATATCTATCTATCACACCATGTTCTTACATCAAAGTACTACTGTTGTGTAACCTGCAACAATCACTTATCATAAGACACGTTTGACTTGAGAGTTTGATATAGGTTACATCTCGCATTCTTTTCTAGCTTGTACTACTTCTAATTTGTTGAAATGGCACTTATGACGAGACAGTTTTAACTTGGTAGAGTGATATTCGTTGCATCTTTCATATGGTGTCTAGCTTTCATTGCCTCTAATTTGTTGAAATGCCTTCTCCTTAGTTTACACATCATAGTTGTGAATATGCAATGATGTCCTTTTTTGTTACATATTAAATCGTCCTATCATGCGGTCGCCTTACATTAAAGTAGTGCTCGTCAGCATCCTGCATCAATGAGTTCTCAAAAGCGAATTTTTATTCATTTTTCTTGTGGGTTTGAATTGACAAGGCAATAAAACTAAGAAGTAGGAAGGAAAAAAATAAGGCAGGAACTGATGGCGGTCTTCCGGCGAAACCGGCATCCCAGGTGCTTTCTCTAGCTTGGCAGTGTGATATTGTCTTGCATGTTGCATACGGTGTCTAGCTTGCATTACTTCTTATTTGTTGAAATGGCTTCTGCTTAGTTTACACAAATAGTTGTGAATATGCCATGTCGTCCTGTTTTTCGTACATATTCCATCCTGGTATCATGTCAAAGTAGTGATTGTCAGTATCATGCACGAATGAGTTCTGAAGAGTGAATTTTATTGCTTTTTCTTGTCGGTTTTACTTGATAATTCAAAATCAATAAAGCGGAAGGAAGTTAGCAAGGCAGCGGATAAAGGTGCTCCTTCCAAATGGAGGGCCTCTACAGATTCTACTCCTCCAACCCCCCAAGATGATTTGTAAGACAACACATGCATAGACACTCAACGTAGCTGTGTTGATGATGAGCATGTCTCCCCTAGTGCACCATCACAGGTGCTCCCTCTAACTTGGCACTGTTATATGTGGTTGCATGTTATGTATGATGTCTAGCTTGTATTGCTTCTAATTTTGTTGAATTCCATCTGCTTACTTTACACATTATACTTGTGAATAAGACACGTGTTCTTGTTTCTAGAACATACAATATCTGTCTATCACACCATGTTCTTACACCAAAGTACTACTGTTGTGTAACCTGCAACAATCACTTATCATAAGACATGTTTGACTTGGGAGTGTGATATAGGTTACATCTCGCATTCTTTTCTAGCTTGTACTACTTCTAATTTGTTGAAATGGCACTTATGACGAGACAGTTTTAACTTGGTAGAGTGATATTCGTTGCATCTTTCATATGGTGTCTAGCTTTCATTGCTTCTAATTTTTTGAAATGTCTTCTTCTTAGTTTACACATCATAAGCTGTGAATATGCAATGGCACTAATGACGAGAGACCTTTAACTTGGTAGTGTGATGTTGTTTGCATCTTGCATATGATTTAGTTCTTGTATTGCTTCACATTTGTTTAAACGCCAGTTATGATGAGACACTGTTAACTTGGCAGAGCGATATTTGTAGCATCTTTCATATGGTGTCTACCTTCCATTGCATTGCTTCTAATTTAGTGAAATGTCTTCTGCTTAGTTTACACATCATAGTTCTGATTATCTCACGCCGTCCTATTTTTCGTACATATTACATCCTCCTATCATGTGGTTGTCTAACATCAAAGTTCAGTTCGTGTGTATCACGCATCAATTTGTTCTGAAGAACTAAACTGTTATTCCTTTTTCTTGTCAGCTTGACTTAACATGGCACAGAGAAAGAGGAAGGAACACAAAATAACAGGGGATGGTGTTAGTACTAAGGACACACGGAAACAGAAGCGGAGTAATCCTGCAGATTCTGCTGGTACTGATGCAATAGAAGGTCAAAGTCCAGCGGAAAATTGTACAAACGGGGTATCCCGTGCTACACAAGTTGTAGAACAAGCCAAACAGAAACCAATAGCTGCCACCAAACAAGCAGAGACAACCCTAGTTGTTGCAACACCTTCCACAGTACCACCAGTTGCACGAGTTACTCGTTTGTCAACTCAGCTAGCAGCACGTTCCCAAGCTCCCTTGCCACCTGACACTACTTCCGAAGCACTCTTGACACAAGACGAGTTGGCAAGATCATATGAACTTTGTGAGCTTCAACAACAAGAAGGTTTGTTGGAGTGCTTCGGAGTTGACACAAGACGAGTTGGCACGAGTTACAGTTGCATGCTTCTTTATATGTAGTCTCACAGTTTGATGTACACTAACACTTCCTATGTTCGTTGTTGTACTACCACCTAGGCACAATAGGAAACAAACATCAGGGATAATGCTCGATAGGTTAACTAAATCTAGAGGAGGAAGAATGGAGATCCGTTTTGAGGCAGGTTTAAAAAGGCCATGTGATGCTACAAAGTCAGCCAAGTTAGTATCAGAGGCAGTGGTTGCCGTTGGGTGTCATGTACGTATCCTCCCAACATGGATTCAGTACAGGAAGGACAAAGACGAAACCCAGTTCAACACCTTCCTCGACCATTTATCTGTAAGTATGGTTATGTAAGGAAACTAGTAATATCGTCTTGCTCTATCCCATGCTTTCTAGGTTGCTGATAATGAGACTCCCATAATTTTCAACATATGAGGTTCAAGTTGGATAGCCAAGATGATGCAACCAGACAAGCTTGCACCCATGTTTTCAAATCTGCTCTGTGACAGTATCGGTATAACTTGAGGAAAACTCACTTTGAAGGCAAGGCTAACAGTGAACTTACCCAAACATCTCCAATGGAAAATATATCGGATGAAGACTGGAGAGGCCTCGTTAAACACTGGTCTGATCCAAAGTATCATGTACATTATATATATGTGATCAGATCAAAGAACAAGGCCAACCATATTTACGCACGTGCCTCACAAATCTATCTTCTTGTAGGTGAACTGTTCAAAGAACAAGGCCAACCGTACGAAAGTGAAATTCCAACAGACGACAGGATCTCGTAGCTATATTGCACACTGCGAGGCTCTTGTAATTAGTTGTTGTTTCACTCTTTTCGCTGTACCATATTATCAGATCTATATTGACTTGTTCCAAATGCAGAGGAAAGCCCGCAAGGACCAAAAAGTACCTGAACCAAATGCTATGGAAATCTTCAAGGACTGTCACACCAGCAAGACGAAGGGCATGACTACACCACTCAAAGCCGCTGTTGTAAGTCCTTAATCCTCGTGCCTTTTAACTACTACTTACTCTGACTTGTGCATTGAACTGCAAGGTTTGCAGCCAATGTCTATTACTCTTTTCAATTTTATACACAATTGTCTTAGCGTATCATTGCACCTTACAAGGTTTAAAAGGCGAGGAGTGATATTCCTTTGATCTTAATCTATAATCTAGTTCCATGCTGGACTTGCCCACACAACGTTACAATTGCCTGTTTGTCTGTTCTCAGTTGTTTTGTGATATGAATGATGTCATACTATGCTTACCGTATTATAAACTTTGTCTCTTTATCCTTAGCTATCAATACAATGTGAAGAAATAGACAATGCATTAGCCATGGTACATGGTCATATGTTTGGAACCTGGTTTTATTATGTACTTTGCAGTAAAATACAACTAATATTTTACATGGGTTCACCAGAATAAGTTCTGTATATAGACCAAAGTTATTTTGTTTGGTTTTGCTACCTCCTTAATATCTTCTGTTCTGGTACTACTAATATAAAAACTCAACTTTTCAGCAAGCTATGGAAAAAATGGTGGAACCGCCACCTTCCGAAGGTGACGAGGCAACTATAACCACAATGTCACCTCTTGCTGCAGTGGGTCAGTACATGTCCACTAACAATGCCAAAAGCATGTTCCTGCATAATACTGGGTTGGTTGTTAAGGCAATCTCATACAAACTACCTCATGATCAAGATATGCAAGCTCAAAACAATGTTATATCTGCGCTCCACACACAAGTCCATTCCCTAACAGAGACTCTTTGTGAAACAAGGATAGACATTGTTCGATGTCGTCAAGATATGCATGGTTTTGAAGCCAGACTATCAGACATTTGATATGTTGTTCAGGAGCCTAGGAGAAATGAAGGCGAAGGTTATGGTGCTCCATCGGACAATACAGCATGAAAACATAACAGTCAGGTCAAATGAACCGAGCTTCTGAACTTCTGGTGGTGCATTTATCTGCCAGACTGTTAACTTTTATGCCAACCTTCCTTTTGTTTTATGGTTGTAATTTGTTTTGTTGCGATACAAAATTTGTTCTTAACGTGCAGCCACCAGCTGAAGAAAATAGCAAGCCATTTTTGTGTAGTGTAGGGTGTTCCCTATATTTGCACTGGTGGCGAACTTTGATGCCCAGTGGATGTAATCTATGCAATCGCCTTAATAGCCTAGCATTAGTTTTGGGCTTATTTATTTCCTAGTCTTCTTATTCCCTGGTTTGCTAGTGGCCGCAACAACCATGGGCCACATATGGACGGTGGTAACCTTGACCCTGCTACAGGCCGTCCGATAAATGGGCCTCCAACAGGCCGTAGAATCGGTGGGCCTCGGGCTGTCGGATAAATGGGTCCATATAGGCTGTAAACGGGCGTAATGGTATCGGCCTAGCACGGTAACGGGCTGTTAACAGGCCGAAGGACAGCAAAGGCTTAATTCTGTCACAGGCATAACGGGTCGTTAATGGGCCAGGATATAGGACGGGCTAGAAACGGCGCAACAGGATAACAGGCCACAAACGGGCCGATTCTTGCCACGGGCCGAATTTGGCCCATTAGGGGAACATGCCAGTAATAGGCCGAAAGTAATCGAGGGCCGGAAAGGAGCCCAAGAATGTATGGGCCATCAGTAGGCCGAAAGCTAACACGGGCTGGAAACGGCCAATGTGAATCATGGGTCGTTAATGTCGGCGTTCTGGGGACGGGGGTCCCCAGACTTGCCTGCCTGCAGCCCACGGCGTGGCTATGCTAGCGGGCATGTACGGCCCATCTTCATCAACAAAGCATTCAAAACCCTCGCGAGGGGCCAAGCCTCGCGAGGCGGGCAGCGCAAGACCTCCTCGGGAGCAGCCTCACCAGGCTGCCTCGCGAGGAGCGGTGATATCAAGGCGGAGCAAACCTCACGAGGCTCTCGTGATGTGAGCCATGACGATCGACACCAGGCAGGCGCTAGCATGTGCAGCGTCCTTGTTTCCTCTTTGGTGCTAAGGAAGCAAGCGCAGACGCGGAGTACCGAGGCATCAGGCAAAGGTTTCCATATCGGTGCAACAAGACCAAGACCAGCAGGACGGCAAGACGGAGGTCACCGTGGAGCCCAAGACGGCGTCACCACCAGAGTCTTTTGCAGGCGAAGACCGCTTTTGTCAGGATAGCTTGTACTAGCTGTCCCCTTTCACATTCGCCCGCCGTTGTTGGCTCCCTTCCCGCTCAATATTTGGGGAGAGGACCAGGGCCTATATAAGTAGAGCTAGCCACCACAGTAGAGAGGACGGATCGAGTTCGCATCCACAAGTCCACAGAGCACAAGAACACCTCAACCTCAGGAGGCTGTTCTTCCCCTGGTACTTTTCTTCTTCAGCCCAAGAGGCAATCCACCACCACACACTGGAGTAGGGTATTACACCACAATGGTGGCCTGAACCAGTATAAATCCCGTGTCTTTCTGTGTTGCGAGTTCGTCGAGTTCGTCCGCGAGATCTTAGTGAGCTAGGGCGTAGATCGGTAGGAGGGAAAGAACTTCGCGCGCACCCTAGAGTTCGAACCTTAAGGGTTTTACCGGAACCCCACATCTGACATTTGGCACGCCAGGTAGGGGTGCGCCGGAGCTTCTTCTCCGCCAATCGACTTACCGACGCTCTGTGGCCACGATGTCCGGCAACCCAAGGGCTGATTCCGACCGCTGGGCAGCTTGGCCGGCCCGAGCGGTGACACCTGCCCATGAAGACCTCGACCCCGCGCCCCAGGCACCGCGAGCGCCGTCCAACGCTGCGGGGCGCGGGCGGCGCGGCCAGGCGTCGTCCACCCTCACACCACGGCAAGTACGAGCCGCTGCAAGGGCAGCAAGCCACGCTGCAGCAACAGCGCCGCATTCACGGCGGGAGCAGGCAAACATGCGGGCAGCGCTCACGGTGGCGCGAGAGCTCTTGCAGTGCCGAATGATGGAGAGCGGCCGGGATGCACTGCTGGAGTGCGTTGCTGAGCTGCTGGATGCGGCGTCGGGAGCGCCGCCCTTCTGCTATCAGCTTCCTTCTCAAGCCACGCCGGGGTCTCACGGCGGGCCTCGCCGCAACCACGCGACATCGGGTGCGCCTGGGGGCTTTGTCGACGCCAGCGCGGCCGGCGGCGCCGGGGGCTCCACCGCCCCCATGCCGCCCACGACGAGCATGAGTACAAGCGTCGCCGCTCATGGTTCCAGTGGGATGCCGCGCTACCATCCTCAGGACGCTGCACAGGGCCGGGCAACATGGAGTGTGGGGCACTACGGCGAGGTGTTCGGGGTGACAGCCCCGGAAGCCTACGTGCCCCGTGTTGGGGAACGTAGTAATAATTCAAAAATTTCCTACATGTCACCAAGATCAATCTAGGAGATGCTAGCAACGAGAGAGAGAGAGAGAGGGAGTGCATCTTCATACCCTTGAAGATCGCTAAGCGGAAGCGTTACAAGAACGCGGTTGATGGAGTCGTACTCGCAGTGATTCAAATCGCGGAAGATCCGATCTAGCGCCGAACGGACGGCACCTCCGCGTTCAACACACGTACAGCCCGGGGACGTCTCCTCCTTCTTGATCCAGCAAGGGGAGAGGAGAAGTTGAGGGAGAACTCCAGCAGCACGACGGCGTGGTGGCAATGGAGCTCGTGGTTCTCCGGCAGAGCTTCGCTAAGCACTACGGAGGAAGAGGAGGAGTTGGAGGAGGAGAGGGCTACGCCAGGCCAGGGGTTCGGCTGCCCTCCCACCCCTCCACTATATATAGGGGCAAGGGAGAGGGGGGGCGGCCCCTCAGATCCCATCTGGTGGGAGGGGCGGCGGCCAGGGAGGGTGGCTTGCCCCCCAAGTCAAGGGGGCGCCCCCTCCAGGGTTTCCCCAAACCCTAGGCGCATGGGCCCTAGGGGGAGGTTGGTGCCCAGCCCACTTAGGGGCTGGTTCCCTTCCACCTACAGCCCATAAGGCCCTCTGGGGCAGGTGGACCCTCCCGGTGGACCCCCGAAACCCCTCCGGTGGTCCCGGTACAATACCGGTATACCCCCGAATATTTCCTGTGACCGTATGGTGACTTCCCATATATAAATCTTTACCTCCGGACCATTCCGGAACTCCTCGTCACGTCCGGGATCTCATCTGGGACTCCGAACAACCTTTGGTAAACACATACTATTTCCCATAACAACTCTAGCGTCACCGAACCTTAAGTGTGTAGACCCTACGGGTTCGGGAACCATGCAGACATGACCGAGACACCTCTCCGGCCAATAACCAATAGCGGGATCTGGATACCCATATTGGCTCCCACATGTTCCACGATGATCTCATCGGATGAACCACGATGTCGGGGATTCAATCAATCCCGTATACAATTCCCTTTGTCTATCGGTATGTTACTTGCCCGAGATTCGATCGTCGGTATCCCAATACCTCGTTCAATCTCGTTACCGGCAAGTCTCTTTACTCGTTCCGTAACGCATGATCAAGTGGCTAACTCATTAGACACATTGAGCTCATTATGATGATGCATTACCGAGTGGACCCAGAGATACCTCTCTGTCATACGGAGTGACAAATCCCAGTCTCGATTCGTGCCAACCCAACAGACACTTTCGGAGATACCTGTAGTGCACCTTTATAGCCATCCAGTTACGTTGTGGCGTTTGGTACACCCAAAGCATTCCTACAGTATCCGGGAGTTGCACAATCTCATGGTCTAAGGAAACGATACTTGACATTAGAAAAGCTCTTAGCAAACGAACTACACGATCTTGTGCTATGCTTAGGATTGGGTCTTGTCCATCACATCATTCTCCCAATGATGTGATCCCATTATCAACGACATCCAATGTCCATGGCCAGGAAACCATGACCATCTATTGATCAACGAGCTAGTCAACTAGAGGCTTACTAGGGACATGTTGTGGTCTATGTATTCACACATGTATTACGGTTTCCAGTTAATACAATTATAGCATGAACAATAGACAATTATCATGAACAAGGAAATACAATAGTAACCATTTATTATTGCCTCTAGGGCATATTTCCAACACCCCGCATGATGGACCAGGAGTACGCGCCGGAGGACGACCCTGGCTCGTCCCTCGGGGAAGAGTGGGAAGAAGGGACGCTGGAAGTTGAAGCCTTCCCGGAACCAACGGAGAACCGCAACGATCGCGCCGGTGACAACGACTACAGGGTACCACTAATTTCTCAGGAGCAGGCTTACGCTAACCATGGGCTGCAAGTGAATCAGGTCACGGCGTCAGTCGGCGACCCCGGCGCAGCAGCATCCCTTCAGGCGGGGGGATCACGCTGGGGGCCGAGAGGAGGGAGCCAGGAACGAGGCCCCTCCTCACATAACGCGAAGCCAGGCAACACCCGGAGGTAGGCCCTCTGCCGGGGAGGTGTCGGCGAGCCTTCCCCCGGCAGAGGACCCGTGGTCGCCGGGGGCACCGTTGGCGTCCCCTTTCCCCCCTTTGTGTCGTCCAGGTTGCCGGTCGGCTCAAAGGTGGTCGAGGGAGGCGCAAGGCAGGGCCCTCGTCTGGCGATATGAAGCAAGGCCGGTTCCTGTGAAGAAGGCCCAGTGCCTGTGAAGCTCGCCGCCCGTGACACTCTCACGTAATAATGAGTGGGGTTGTACACGCCCCGGAGTCTCAGGGGTGCCGGCCTCAGGCCCTGGGGCTCCCTCCCACGCCTAGTGGCAGCACTTAGCTCCGCGTTGGTGAGAAGACTTGAAGACCTGAAGACTAGACTAGGCGCCGGACGCGGCCATTTGCTTTGGATCTTTTCTTCCGTAACCTTGCTTTCTGGATTTGGATTTAAGTTGATGTCAAGCTTTTGTCGATGCGTGCGGGGGGTGCATTTTCTCGTTCAAAGCGATTTCTTGCCGTCTGGTTCTTGCCTTGTTCTCAAGCTCACACTCGCCACCTCCCCCTCGCGGGCCCCTCGCGGGCCCCTCGCGGGCCCCTCGCGGGCCCCTCGCGAGCGGGGCTAGGCCCAGCACGCGCGCCGCGCGCGCCGATCGGCGCAGGAACCTCACGAGGCCATCTCAGCCGGTCAGCAGACCCTACAGGAGCCCCGCGGCGACACTCGACCTCACAATATGATCTGGGGTCTGCCCTAGCTAAGGTAAATCGCAGTGGCAAGACTTGCCATCAGACTCATGGCAGGCCGAAACGTACCCTTGATTCAGCGCAGATAAATAGAAATCATGATTCATTTACATGAGGGGCTCCCCCTCCCAAAATGCTCTCACAATCTTTAGGGGCCACGCCCAAGCTTTTGCATACAGGGTGAAGCAGTAAAGGGACGAGGAATTAGCCAGATATGTCGCTCGCCGCGTCCTCCGCGTCATCTACGGACGCGCCGCTCGCGTTGCTGACATCGTCGTTGGCGCCGCCGCCACCATCACCAGCGCCGGCGTTCCCATTGTCGACCACGTCGCCTCCGTCGGCGGCGACTACCACCGCGTCGTCCTCTGAAGTGAAGGCTCTGACCAACGCGTCCACGTTGTCTTCCACCCACCGCGCCAGGTGGCCCCGGACGGCCTGCGGTACGGGGGCAATGGCGGCGTCGAAGTCAAAGTCGGGGAAGGTGTTCCTGAGGTGGCTGAAGACACGGGAGAACTGATACGTCTCCAACCTATCTATAATTTTTGATTGCTCCATGCTATATTATCTTCTGTTTTGGACATTATTGGGCTTTATTATACACTTTTATATTATTTTTGGGACTAACCTATTAACCGGAGGCCCAGCCCAGAATTGCTGTTTTTTGCCTATTTCAGAGTTTCGCAGAAAAAGAATATCAAACGGAGTCCAAACGGAATGAAACTTTCGGGAACGTGATTTTCGGAACGAACGTGATCCACAGGACTTGGACCCTACGTCAAGACTTCAACCAGGAAGCCACGAGGTAGGGGGCGCGCCTACCCCCCTGGGCGCGCCCTCCACCCTCGTGGGCCCCACGTTGCTCCACCGACGTACTCCTTCCTCCTATATATACCTACGTACCCTCAAACTACCAGATACGGAGCCAAAAACCAAATTCCACCGCCGCAACCTTCCGTGAGATCCCATCTTGGGGCCTGTTCCGGAGCTCCGCCGGAGGGGGCATCGATCACAGAGGGCTTCTACATCAACACCATAGCCTCTCCGATGATGTGTGAGTAGTTTACCTCAGACCTTCGGGTCCATAGTTATTAGCTAGATGGCTTTCTCTCTCTTTTTGGATCTCAATAAAATGTTCTCCCCCTCTCTTGTGGAGATCTATTCGATGTAATCTTATTTTTGCGGTGTGTTTGTTGAGACCGATGAATTGTGGGTTTATGATCAAGTTTATCTATGAACAATATTTGAATCTTCTGAATTCTTTTATGTATGATTGGTTATCTTTGCAAGTCTCTTCGAATTATCAGTTTGGTTTGGCCTACTAGATTGATCTTTCTTGCAATGGGAGAAGTGCTTAGCTTTGGGTTCAATCTTGCGGTGTCCTTTCCCAGTGACAGTAGGGGCAGCAAGGCACGTATTGTATTGTTGCCATCGAGGATAACAAGATGGGGTTTATATCATATTGCATGAGTTTATCCCTCTACATCATGTCATCTTGCTTAAAGCGTTACTCTGTTTTTATGAACTTAATACTCTAGATGCATGCTGGATAGCGGTCGATGTGTGGAGTAATAGTAGTAGATGTAGGCAGGAGTCGGTCTACTTGTCTCGGACGTGATGCCTATATACATGATCATACCTAGATATTCTCATAACTATGCTCAATTCTGTCAATTGCTCAACAGTAATTTGTTCACCCACCGTAAAATACTTATGCTCTTGAGAGAAGCCACTAGTGAAACCTATGGCCCCCGGGTCTATTTTCCATCATATTAATCTTCCAACAACAAGCTATTTCCATTGCCGTTTTATTTTGTTTTCTTTACTTTGCATCTTTATCACAAAAATACCAAAAATATTATCTTATCATATCTATCAGATCTCACTCTCGTAAGTGACCGTGTAGGGATTGACAACCCCTTATCGCGTTGGTTGCGAGGATTTATTTGTTTGTGTAGGTGCGAGGGACTCGTGCGTGGCCTCCTACTGGATTGATACCTTGGTTCTCAAAAACTGAGGGAAATACTTACGCTACTTTGCTGCATCACCCTTTCCTCTTCAATGGAAAACCAACGCAGTGCTCAAGAGGTAGCAAGAAGGATTTCTAGCGCCGTTGCCGGGGAAGCTTACGCAAGGTCAAGTCAAGATTTGGACTCCCAACAACGAGCCATTTCTGGCGCCGTTGCCGGGGAGGTCTACGGAAAAGTCAACATACCAAGTACCCATCACAAACCCTTATCTCCCGCATTACATTATTTGCCATTTGCCTCTCGTTCTCCTCTCCCCCACTTCACCCTTGCCGTTTTATTCGCCTTCTTTCCGTATGCCTTTTTGTTTGTGTTTCCACGCGCCTTCTATTTGCTTGCATCTTTGCTTGCTAAAAATCTATTGATATGGATCCACTTAAAGTGTTCTACTTGGATCATCTTCGATCCTTATGCGCTCGTGCTGAAACCCCAACTAGCCTAGTTGATGGGAAATCTTTAGATGAGCATGCTCATTTTGTGCGTCACCGTTTGTCTGAAAAGGGGAACTCTTATGGAATCAAATAAACAAATTGTTGTGTTATGCTTGGAATCTTTGTGAAATTTGTGATATTACTTGTTGCTCTAGGAACCCTAAAAAACACCTTCCCTACCTATGTGAGTTTAATGAAAATGAAATTTTATCTTCTTATGCAAAGGGTGTTTATAGATACTATGATATCGAACAAATTGAAGAATTTGTTGCTTTTAAGGGTTCTTTTGAAGTTGCTTCTTTGCTTGAAAAGTATGATACTACTCTTTACGAATCTGAAAATCTTGACATACTTGAATATTGCTATGAAAACTATGCTCATAATGTCTATGTCAAAGAATTTATTGAAAGAATGGCCGTTGCTTCTAAAGAAAATAATGATATGCACGAATCTATAGATAATTATGATTTCGATGATTTGATTGAAATATCCCTTGATGAACATGATGCTTGCTATCCTTGCGGCCATGATGCCAATATTTATGAAGATGAATTTGTTTATATAGTTCCTTACATTAAACATAAGATCGTTGCTAATGCACCCATACTTGGTAGTTCCTTCGATGAAAAGCATGATTGCAATAATTTTACTATAAATTTTCTCAATGTCAATTGTGCTAATAATATGCAAAACCCTAAGCTTGGGGATGCTAGTTTTGCTATGTCTACTACTTGTTGCAATGATCATGATTGGGGTGATTCTTCTTTTGATCTTGAAAATTTATTTAAGCCCCATGATGAATATGAGATTGATAATAGTGTTTGCAATAATATTGAAAGTGGGTTTGGAAGAGTGTCAACTTTAGATCCCACATACTTGGAGAATGTTCAATCTTATGAAGTTTTTTGATAAAAGTGGGTTTGGAGAGGTCATGACTTTAGCTAATGTTAATCCCACTATTTTGGAAGAGTGTCAACTTTCCATGCATGTGGATCGTGTTGAAAATATTTATTGTGATAGCTATTTTGTTGAAATTGCTTATGATCCCACATGTAATTATTATGAGAGAGGAAAATATGGTTGTAGAAATTTTCATGTTACTAAATTACCTCTCGTTATGTTGAGATCGTTATTGTTTGTTTCTTCTTCATTGCATATGCTAGATCTTGCTTGTCTTGCTAATTTGTTTGCCTATAAGATGACTATGCATAGGAAGTATGTTAGACTTAGATGTGTTTGTCACATGTTTTATGATGCTCTCGTTGTGCTTCAATTATTGTCTTTCATGTGAGCATCATCGAAATTTATGCCTAGCTAGGGGCGTTAAACGATAGCGCTTGTTGGGAGGCAACCCAATTTTATTTTTAGTTTTTTGCTTCTTGCTTCTGTTTAGGAATAAATATTTGTTCTATCCTCTGTTTACATGTGTTTTTATGTTTTAATTAGTGTTTGTGCCAAGTTTAACCTATAGGATCTTCTTGGATGATAGTTATTTGATCTTGCAGAAAATTCCAGAAACTTTCTGTTCATGAAAATAATTGTTAAAAATCACCAGAACGTGATAAAATACTGATTCCAATTGCTGCTGATCAATAAAAAAATTGTCTAAGTCTTCCTATTTTGGCTTATTTTTTGGAGTTCTAGAAGTTTGCGTTAGTTACAGATTACTACAGACTGTTATGTTTTTGACAGATTCTGTTTTTCGTGTGTTGTTTGCTTATTTTGATGAATCTATGGCTAGTAAAATAGTTTATAAACCATAGAGAAGTTGGAATACAGCAGGTTTAACACCAATATAAATAAAGAATGAGTTCATTACAGTACCTTGAAGTGGTCTTTTGTTTTCTTTCGCTAACGGAGCTCACGAGATTTTCTGCTGAGTTTTGTGTTGTGAAGTTTTCAAGTTTTGGGTGAAAGATTTGATGGATTATGGAACAAGGAGTGGCAAGAGCCTAAGCTTGGGGATGCCCATGTCACCCCCAAGATAATCTAAGGACACCTAAAATCCAAAGCTTGGGGATGCCCCGGAAGGCATCCCCTCTTTCGTCTACTTCCATCGGTAACTTTACTTGGAGCTATATTTTTATTCACCACATGATACGTGTTTTGCTTGGAGCGTCTTGTATTATTTGAGTATTTATTTTTTAGTTTACCACAATCATCTTTTCTGTACACACCTTTTGAGAGAGACACACATGATTCGGAAATTATTAGAATACTCTATGTGCTTCACTTATATCTTTTGAGTTATATAGTTTTTGCTCTAGTACTTCACTTATATCTTTTAGAGCACGGTGGTGGATTTGTTTTATAGAAACTATTGATCTCTCATGCTTCACTTAGATTATTTTGAGAGTCTTAAATAGCATGGTAATTTGCTTAAATAATCCTAATATGCTAGGTATTCAAGATTAGTAAAAACTTTCTTATGAGTGTGTTGAATACTAAGAGAAGTTTGTTGCTTGATGATTGTTTTGAGACATGGAGGTAGTGATATCAAAGTTGTGCTAGTTGAGTAGTTGTGAATTTGAGAAATACTTGTGTTGAAGTTTGCAAGTCCCGTAGCATGCACGTATGCTAAACGTTATGTAACAAATTTGAAACATGAGGTGTTCTTTGATTGTCCTCCTTATGAGTGGCGGTCGGGGACGAGCGATGGTCTTTTCCTACCAATCTATCCCCCTAGGAGCATGCGCGTAGTGCTTGGTTTTTGATGACTTGTAGATTTTTGCAATAAGTATGTGAGTTCTTTATGACTAATGTCGAGTCCATGGATTATACGCACTCTCACCTTTCCATCATTGCTAGCCTCTTCGGTACCGTGCATTGCCCTTTCTCACATTGAGAGTTGGTGCAAACTTCGCCGGTGCATCCAAACCCCGTGATATGATACGCTCTTTCACACATAAACCTCCTTATATCTTCCTCAAAACAGCCACCATACCTACCTATTATGGCATTTCCATAGCCATTCCGAGATATATTGCCATGCAACTTTCCACCGTTCTGTTTATCATGACACGTTCATCATTGCCATATTACTTTGCATGATCATGTAGTTGACATAGTATTTGTGGCAAAGCCACCGTTCATAATTCTTTCATACATGTCACTCTTGGTTCATTGCATATCCCGGTACACCGCCGGAGGCATTCATATAGAGTCATACTCTGTTCTAAGTATCGAGTTGTAATCATTGAGTTGTAAATAAATAGAAGTGTGATGTTCATCATTTTCTAGAGCATTGTCACAAGTGAGGAATAAAAAAAAAGAGAAAGGTCATAAAAAAAGAGAAGGCCCAAAAAATGAGAGAAAAAGAGAGAAGGGACAATGTTACTATCCTTTTACCACACTTGTGCTTCAAAGTAGCACCATAATCTTCATGATAGAGAGTCTTTTGTTTTGTCACTTTCATTTACTAGTGGGAATTTTTCATTATAGAACTTGGCTTGTATATTCCAACAATGGGCCTCCTCAAGTGCCCTAGGTCTTCGTGAGCAAGCAAGTTGGATGCACACCCACTTAGTTTCTTTTGTTGAGCTTACATATATTTATAGCTCTAGTGCATCCGTTGCATGGCAATCCCTACTCCTTGCATTAACATCAATCGATGGGCATCTCCATAGCTCATTGATTAGCCTCGTTGATGTGAGACTTTCTCCTTTTTTGTCTTCTCCACATAACCCCCATCATCATATTCTATTCCACCCATAGTGCTATATCCATGGCTCACGCTCATGTATTGCGTGAAGGTTGAAAAAGTTTGAGATTACTAAAGTATGAAACAATTGCTTGGCTTGTCATCGGGGTTGTGCATGATGAGAGCATTCTGGTGTGACGAAAATGGAGCATGACTAAACTATATGATTTTGTAGGGATGAACTTTCTTTGGCCATGTTATTTTGAGAGGACATAATTGCTTAGTTAATATGCTTGAAGTATTAGTATTTTTATGTCAATATTGAACTTTTATCTTGAATCTTTCGGATCTGAATATTAATACCACAGTTAAGAAGAATTACATTGAAATTATGCCAAGTAGCATTCCACATCAAAAATTCTGTTTTTATCATTTACCTACTCGAGGACGAGCAGGAATTAAGCTTGGGGATGCTTGATACGTCTCCAACGTATCTATAATTTTTGATTGCTCCATGCTATATTATCTTCTGTTTTGGACATTATTGGGCTTTATTATACACTTCTATATTATTTTTGGGACTAACCTATTAACCGGAGGCCCAGCCCAGAATTGCTGTTTTTTGCCTATTTCAGAGTTTCGCAGAAAAAGAATATCAAATGGAGTCCAAACGGAATGAAACCTTCGGGAACGTGATTTTTGGAATGAACGTGATCCAGAGGACTTGGACCCTACGTCAAGACTTCAACCAGGAAGCCACGAGGTAGGGGGCGCACCTACCCCCTGGGCACGCCCTCCACCCTCGTGGGCCCCAAGTTGCTCCACCGACGTACTCCTTCCTCCTATATATACCTACGTACCTCCCAAACTACCAGATACGGAGCCAAAAACCTAATTCCACCGCCGCAACCTTCTATACCCGTGAGGTCCCATCTTGGGGCCTGTTCCGGAGCTCCGCCGGAAGGGGGAATCGATCACGGAGGGCTTCTACATCAACACCATAGCCTCTCCGATGATGTGTGAGTAGTTTACCTCAGACCTTCGGGTCCATAGTTATTAGCTAGATGGCTTTCTCTCTCTTTTTGGATCTCAATACAATGTTCTCCCCCTCTCTTGTGGAGATATATTCGATGTAATCTTCTTTTTGCGGTGTGTTTGTTGAGACCGATGAATTGTGGGTTCATGATCAAGTTTATCTATGAACAATATTTGAATCTTCTGAATTCTTTTATGTATGATTTGTTATCTTTGCAAGTCTCTTCGAATTATCAGTTTGGTTTGGCCTACTAGACTGATCTTTCTCGCAATGGGAGAAGTGCTTAGCTTTGGGTTCAATCTTGCGGTGTCCTTTCCCAGTGACAGTAGGGGCAGCAAGGCACGTATTGTATTGTTGCCATCGAGGATAACAAGATGGGGTTTATATCATATTGCATGAGTTTATCCCTCTACATCATGTCATCTTTCTTAAAGTGTTACTCTGTTCTTATGAACTTAATACTCTAGATGCATGCTGGATAGCGGTCGATGTGTGGAGTAATAGTAGTAGATGTAGGCAGGAGTCAGTCTACTTGTCTCGGACGTGATGCCTATATACATGATCATACCTAGATATTCTCATAACTGTGCTCAATTCTGTCAATTGCTCAACAGTAATTTGTTCACCCATCGTAAAATACTTATGCTCTTGAGAGAAGCCACTAGTGAAACCTATGGCCCCTGGGTCTATTTTCCATCATATTAATCTTCCGACAACAAGCTATTTCCATTGCCGTTTTTATTTTGTTTTCTTTACTTTGCATCTTTATCACAAACATACCAAAAATATTATCTTATCATATCTATCAGATCTCACTCTCGTAAGTGACCGTGTAGGGATTGACAACCCCTTATCGCGTTGGCTGCGAGGATTTATTTGTTTGTGTAGGTGCGAGGGACTCATGTGTGGCCTCCTACTGGATTGATACCGTGGTTTTCAAAAACTAAGGGAAATAATTACGCTACTTTGCTGCATCACCCTTTCCTCTTCAAGGGAAAACCAACGCAGTGCTCAAGAGGTAGCAAGAACGCGCACCCGAGCAGGCCCCGACTTCTCTCCTCCACGAGCTGGCGAGCCCTGTCAGACCGGGCTTCCAGGCGTGTCACCACGTCGGTGAAGAAGGTCAGGTGGCTGGCGTAGTCATTCGAGTGGGGGTGCGGTGCATTCTCGTCGCAGATGTGGCCCAGGCGGTATTAGCCCTGTTCCGGAGGTCCTGAAGCATGGGTGCGTGCTCGCGCTCCAGCGTCCGTCGTTGGAGCACTTCCTCCCTGTTTTGCCGCGTGACGGCCTCGGCGTCATCAACCCGTTTCCAAAGAGAAAGCAGCTCGGCGCGGGCGGAGGCCAAGTCTGCTTGCGCCGTGACCAGGGCGGCAGCCGTGGCCTCCCCACGCCTCTTTGCCTCATCCAACCTGGGCCTGAGGGCAGCGGCCCTGCCCGCATCCTCCATACCTGCGAGCTTCAACTTCAAGTCATACCTACCCTCCAGGTATGCGCGAACCTCGGCCACCCGGCGGTCGACTTGCTCCTGGACCCTGGCCTCGCGAGCCCCGACGGCGTCTTCCGCCTGAGCAACGTGACGCTCCCTCGTCTCCAGTTGTTCGAGCTCGAGGCTGCGCTCCACGGCTTCCAGAGCCAGCGCTTCCTCACACCTCCGGACCTCCTCTTCCTCAGCGGGCGTCCCCCTCAGTGACGCAAGGGCGGCTCTGCGCGCATCCACCTGCTGCTCGAGGGACGCACTCCAGGCCTGGAGCTCCCACGCGCGTTTCTTCGCAGCCTCGCGATGGCGGTCAGCCTCGCGAGCCTCCTCCAAGGCTCGAGAGCAAGCTTCGGGGGAAACCCTGAGGGACGCCTCGGCCTTCGCATTGTTAAGATCACGCTGATAGCGGCCAAGGTTGATGGCCACCCTCAGCTTACGCCGTTCCTCCACCAGCCGCAGACCTTCAGCCTCAAGGCGCAAGTCGACGCCCGCAAGTTCTTCACCAAGTCGGCTCATCGCGCCCATCGCCTCTTGGAAGAGCTCATGGCGAATGACACTTCGCCCGCGCTCAGACTCGAAAGCACGGCCCACCTCGTCCTCCACCTCGGGGGCTGCAGGCGGGACATCAAGTGGCGCACCGCCTCTCGGCAGGGGGCAGGGGGCTGGTGTCGCACCAGGCGCCGGCCCGACCTCGCGAGAAGCTCCGGCCGGACGCGGCCCGCTGCTTGAGGAGGAGCCGAAGGACGAAGTCAACCAGTTGCTGTCCATAACCAGAGGAGGAGATCGGGGAACGCCCGCCAGGCTCCAAGCCAGACCGTGCAGGAAGGGCAGCGAAGCCACAGATTCAAGGCTCCATGAAGGCGAGCGCACCCCCTTTGCCGACCCAGTTCTGGGCGCGGCATACAGGCTCGGGGTGCACAAGGCCAGCGGGGGTGCCGAGGAAGGCGAGGATTGCTTCACGGGGGGCCCGATGCCCCTAGCAGAAGGGGTCCTGAAGAGCTAGCGTCAGGAAGGAAAGAAGCAATCAAGAAATCACAAGGTGCAGTACTTACTCGTCGATAGCAAAGTACTTTCGCCGCTTCAACGGCCCGAAGATGCTGTTGCCGCTTGGAGACCCTTTCCTCTTGCGGAGCTCCTCGAAGTCCACGCAAAGCCGACCGAAGCGCTGGACGTGACGGCCGGTGCGAGGCGGGGCCGAAGAAGAGCTTGGAGAGACAACTTCAGGGGTGCCTGGCTGCGGCGAACAGTCGGGCGCCGTCTCGCTACGACCTCCCGAGGCTTCGGGGGCTTTGACCTCGGGAACTGCATGCTGCGTCGCCTCGGTGACCGACGCCCCAGGGGAGGGATCGCGGGCTCCCGAGGACGGCGCTCCCGGATCTCCGCGCGACATGTGTTCTTCAGCGCTGGGCCGCCGGCCTCCGTCGGAGCTCGCCCTCCTGCACCCAATTAACTCCTTCCTTAGCACCAAAGAGAAAACAAGGACGCTGCGCGTGCTGGCGCCCGCCTGGTGCCCGCCTGGTGTCAATCGCCATGGCTCACGTCACGAGAGCCTCGTGAGGTTTGCTCCACCTTGATATCTCCGATCGGGCGCAGGCCCCACTCATCAAAGGAGGGCATGCTCGCGGAAAACTCATCCTTGTTCTCGCAACGGTACAGCAAACAGCTCTTCCTGGGCATGTCGTCCGGCAGAGGGGTTCCCGTCAGGACCATAAGCACTGTCTCCCGCGTCTTAAGAGGAAGCCCTTCCTCTTGAAACCTCATGTGGTCCTGACTGCTGAACAAGGCCCACATCGGGCGGGAATGGCGCTGAAGCGGAGCGACTCGGCGCTTGACGAACTCCTTCACCACCATAGGCGCAGTCACACCGTGGTCCTTCAACCTCCTCAGCCTGGCCCAGACGGGAGCAAGGCGGGGGCTCGTGAGCTTTTGATGGCCCCAACCGGAGTTTGGAACAGCAGGCCCCGCCGGGGCATGGAGCAGAGGGCTGAGCACACCGGCGTCGACGAACACCCATCGTGTCCGGAACTCACTCGTGAGTGGGGGGAGCTCAAAGTCAGTCCCCGCACCTGCCGTCGCGGCCACAGCCTGGAAGCTCACGCACCCCGAGCTCTGACAAGGGTCAGTCAGATGCAATGAGAAGAAATGGCGGAAGAAGGCCACCGAAGGAGCGATGCCCATCATGGCTTCGCACAAGAAGGCGAAGACAGCAAGGAGGGTCACAAATTGGGGGTCGAGATGCAGCATCTGGATCTGATAATGCTCGAGCACCGCGTTGAAGAAGGCGGAGAAGGGAGGAATCAGGCCAGCCCAGAGGGCATCTATGAAGATTGGGACCTCAGTGGTGGCCCGAGCCATGCGAGTGCGAGACGCGGGCCAAGCCACCGTCTCTCCCCACTCGTTGAAGCTGGAAGCGAGCATTGGACGCACCTTGTCCATGGCCTCGTCGTTGAGCACCCGGGGACGGCCGAGCGCCGGCTCGACGGCCGGAGGCGCGCTCGGCGAAGACAAGGGTTTCTTTCCCTTGTCTGCTTGTTTCGGCGCCATGACGGTGGAGCTGGCAGGAGGCAGGTCAGATCGGAGAGGAGGAGCAGAGTCTCGAGGAGGCAGGGAGATTGGGGAAGCAAGACACGGGCAACGGAGGAATAACTGTGTAGACTACGGGGGCCGCATTGCTAGGCGGATTCAAAGGCAGTGTGGGAAGTGGAGACGCCCACGTCTAATCAACCGCCACGCGTCGACCGAGGCCGCAGGCTTTGGGGGCCCTCGGCGCTCCGTACTTGACCCTTGGCTTCGTCGCGAAGCCAAGCCCGAGCGCACCTTGGGCCCGGGGGCTACTGTCGGCGTTCTGGAGACGGGGGTCACCAGACTTGCCTGCCTGCGGCCCACGGCGTGGCTACGCTAGCGGGTCTGTACGGCCCATCTTCATCAACAAAGCATTCAAGACCCTCGCGAGGGGCCAAGCCTCGCGAGGCGGGCGGCGCAAGACCTCCTCGGGAGCAGCCTGACCAGGCTGCCTCGCGAGGAGCGGAGATATCAATGTGGAGCAAACCTCACGAGGCTCTCGTGACGTGAGCCATGACGATTGACACCAGGCGGGCGCCAGCACGCGCAGCGTCCTTGTTTCCTCTTTGGTGCTAAGGAAGGAGTTAATTGCATGTCGGTACCACACTTCAACACCTACTCACGAATTGGTACCACTACTCAAAAGTTTTGCACTTCAGTACTAACTCAGGGCTAAGTGTTGCAAAACGGTCTAAACTGTGTATAAAGGGACGACGTATCTGACCGCTGGGACCCGCTGTCAGGGCTGATGTGGCATGCTCTTTTACAGAAAGCACCCTTACTTTTTATTTAATCACTCATATATTCTCTGTTTGTTAAAAAAAAGGTCTTGCCACAAAAAATAATTTTTTTGAAAAAGACCACACGCGCTTGCTGCCGGGTTTCGAACCCACGCCGTGTCGGACTTATTTGAAAGTTTTCCGTCGAGTCGTACAAATAAATAAATCGAGAGAAAAATTACAGGCGAGCAGAAATCGAACCTGCGATCTCGGGCCAGAGGCTTGCCGAGCTAACCACCACGCCACAAGACGGATATGGGATTTAACAGGCGACCCTAAATTTATACTTGAAGCTGAACGCTGGGCTGGCTGTTGGGCCGAGCGAGGCCAGCACACTGAGTTACTTATTTTTTTTATCAGGATATTAATACATATTTTTTTGCGATTACATATTAGTTCTTTTTAGATAAACATATTGGTATCCGTAAGTGCCAAGCACCCAAATTTTATGTGTCTTCACTTAGGACCACATGCATGCACAATTATTATTTATTCTCATTATATTTTTCAAATGCGCAACTATTAAAAAAAATATGCCCAACACACAGTTTTTTTGAGTTACTTGTATATTGATTGTATTATTTTAAATGCACAGTTACTTAAAAATAACAATATGCGTGAAAAATTATTGTGAGAAATGCTGAACACTTTTTGCATTGCAAGAATGATTTTACACAATAAGTTTCATACATGCTGAACATGTTTTTGAAATACACATTGTCAAAACAATTAATCGTATATAAATGTTCACCATATAAATTAGAAAAAGTTCACAACACATTATGTAAAATGTTCATCATATCTTAAAAAAATTGTTCAACTTATATTACAAAAATGTTCAATTTGTATTTAAAATATGTTCAACGTACATTACCAAAAGTTCATTCTATTTAAAAAATACCGATTGTAAAGAAAAGTTCATCATGCATTACAAAATGTTGACTATGTGCAGAAAAAGTTATCAGCGTACATTAAAAAAAGGTTCATACATATTTGAAAACATGTTCATCATATACCGAAGCCTATCTTAAAAAATGTTCAGTAAGTATGCTAAAAATCCAGGAGAAAAAACAACCCAGTGAAAGAAAACAAAAGAAAAACATAAAATTAAGCCAAAAACAGAAACAAAAATAAGCATAAGCAAGAAACCTGGGCAACGAACGAGCCCGGCATGCGGGCGAGTTAAACGCGAAACGAATAAAGCACAGTGTTGGCCTCGGGCCTAACTGCCGGCCCAGGGTTGCTGAGCTGTGTAAATAAAATGACGCCTGTTCTGTATCACTAGCGTCCACCGGTTGTGGTGGCTCACAGGGGGTCCTTTTTCCCGCAAAAAAAGGGCGTTTATATTATTAAGTATAGAATAAGGGGCTTTTCTGGGGAAAAACATGCCATGTCAGCACCTGACAGGTGGGTCCAAGTGTCAGATACAGTGTCAATACGTTGTTATACGGCTGTCAGACCGTTTTGCAACACTTCGGACCTGAGTTGATACTGAACTGCAAAACTTTTGAGTAGTGGCACCAATCCGTGAGTAGGTGCTGAAGTGTGGTACCAACATGCAATTAACTCCTAAGGAAGCAATCGCAGACGCGGAGTACCGAGGCATCAGGCAAAGGTTTCCATATCGGTGCAACAAGGGGCTTTTCTGGGGAAAAACATGCCATGTCAGCACCTGACAGGTGGGTCCAAGTGTCAGATACAGTGTCAATACGTTGTTATACGGCTGTCAGACCGTTTTGCAACACTTAGGACCTGAGTTGATACTGAACTGCAAAACTTTTGAGTAGTGGCACCAATCCGTGAGTAGGTGCTGAAGTGTGGTACCAACATGCAATTAACTCCTAAGGAAGCAATCGCAGACGCGGAGTACCGAGGCATCAGGCAAAGGTTTCCATATCGGTGCAACAAGACCAAGACCGGCAGGACTTCAAACGAGTCCAGCTCGGTGAAAACTTGTGAAGGAAAAAATGGTCTCTCACACGGGGTCCTTTTTCCCGCAAAAAATGGCGTTTATATTATTAAGTATAGAATAAGGGGCTTTTCTCGGAAAAAAACATGCCATGTCAGCACCTGACAGGTGGGTCCGAGTGTCAGATACAGTGTCAATACGTTGTTATACGGCTGTCAGACCGTTTTGCAACACTTAGGACCTGAGTTGATACTGAACTGCAAAACTTTTGAGTAGTGGCACCAATCCGTGAGTAGGTGCTGAAGTGTGGTACCAACATGCAATTAACTCCTAAGGAAGCAAGCGCAGACGCGGAGTACCGAGGCATCAGGCAAAGGTTTCCATATCGGTGCAACAAGACCAAGACCGGCAGGACTTCAAACGAGTCCAGCTCGGTGAAAACTTGTGAAGGAAAAAATGGTCTCTCACACGGGGTCCTTTTTCCCGCAAAAAATGGCGTTTATATTATTAAGTATAGAATAAGGGGCTTTTCTCGGAAAAAACATGCCATGTCAGCACCTGACAGGTGGGTCCGAGTGTCAGATACAGTGTCAATACGTTGTTATACGGCTGTCAGACCGTTTTGCAACACTTAGGACCTGAGTTGATACTGAACTGCAAAACTTTTGAGTAGTGGCACCAATCCGTGAGTAGGTGCTGAAGTGTGGTACCAATATGCAATTAACTCCTAAGGAAGCAAGCGCAGGCGCGGAGTACCGAGGCATCAGGCAAAGGTTTCCATATCGGTGCAACAAGACCAAGACCGACAGGACTTCAAACGAGTCCAGCTCGGTGAAAACTTGTGAAGGAAAAAATGGTCTCTCAAAGGGGGTCCTTTTTCCCGCAAAAAAAGGCATTTATATTATTAAGTATAGAATAAGGGGCTTTTCTCGGGAAAAAAACATGCCATGTCAGCACCTGACAGGTGGGTCCGAGTGTCAGATACAGTGTCAATACGTTGTTATACGGCTGTCAGACCGTTTTGCAACACTTAGGACCTGAGTTGGTACTGAACTGCAAAACTTTTGAGTAGTGGCACCAATCCGTGAGTAGGTGCTGAAGTGTGGTACCAACATGCAATTAACTCCTAAGGAAGCAAGCGCAGACGCGGAGTACCGAGGCATCAGGCAAAGGTTTCCATATCGGTGCAACAAGACCAAGACCAGCAGGACGGCAAGACAGAGGTCACCGTGGAGCCCAAGACGGCGTCACCACCAGAGTCTTTTGCAGGCGAAGACCGCTTTTGTCAGGATAGCTTGTACTAGATGTCCCCTTTCAAATTCGCCCGCCATTGTTGGCTCCCTTCCCGCTCAATATTTGGGGAGAGGACCAGGGCCTATATAAATAGAGCTAGCCACCACAGTAGAGAGGATGGATCAAGTTCTCATCCACAAGTCCACAGAGCACAAGAACACCTCAACCTCAGGAGGTTGTTCTTCCCCTGGTACTGTTCTTCATCAGCCCAAGAGGCAATCCACCACCACACACCGGAGTAGGGTATTACACCACAATGGTGGCCTGAACCAGTATAAATCCCGTGTCTTTCTGTGTTGCGAGTTCGTCGAGTTCGTCCACGAGATCTTAGTGAGCTAGGGCGTAGATCGGTAGGAGGGAAAGAACTTCGCGCGCACCCCAGAGTTCGAACCTTAAGGGTTTTGCCGGAACCCCACATCCGATAGTTAATGGGTACAAAGAAATTTATTGTTCATTATGGGCTAGAGTCACCGTGGGCCACTAAAGGGCCTAAAGATACGAAAGGCCTCATATGGGCTGAAAGACGTCGTGGGCCATACATGGGCCGAAAGTGAAACGGGCTGGTGTTATATTCGACGGCCCACATGACGTTGTTGGGCCGATTTCGGCAAGGCCCTAACGGGCCATGAGTTACCGGGCCGTAAAATGGGCTATTTGCGAATAGACCGTTAACAGGCTTTTCATGGGCTGGCCCGCTAACTTTTGACCAAGTCAAACGGGTCGGCCTTTGTAAGCTAAATGGGCCAGTGGTGGGCCGTCGCACGTGTCGACATATCATAGGCGCCTATCTGACCCAATGACGAGCTGACACGTGTTTCCTTCGGCCAATGAGAATTTTACACGTAGAAAATCCCCATTGGTCGAGGCTGCTAACGGGTTATCGGATCCAAAACCGGACCCGATAGCTTAACGACGCCCCGTTACGGTGGATGCCATGTGTCGGTTACCCTTGACGAAAGCACTTCCGTGACGCGTCATTTATCGTCATGGAAGTGAACACTTCTGTGATGATAATTTTGGTATCATCGTGGAACACTTCTACGACAGCACATGTATGACTATCTTGATTTTGTCATAAAATCGTCATGGATGTACATACATGACAGAAAAGGTGTGACGCCCCTGATTCGACCGTACACTAATCATGCACGCAAATATGTACGACCAAGATCAGGGACTCACGGGAAGATATCACAACACAACTCTAGACACAAATTAAAATAATACAAACTTTATATTACAAGCCAGGGGCCTCGAGGGCTCGAATACAAGCTCGATACACAAGCGTCAGCGGAAGCAACAATATCTGAGTACAGACATAAGTTAAACAATGATGCCTTAAGAAGGCTAGCACAAAAACAACACGATCGAAGAGGCAAGGCCTCTTGCCTGGGACCTCCTAACTACTCCTGGTCGTCGGCGGTCTCCATGTAGCAGAATCCGTCAACGGTGGCATCTAGCTCCAGGGATCCACCATCTGGTTGCAACAACCGGAAAAAAGGAAGAAAGGGGGAAAATGGGGTAGCAAAGCAACCGTGAGTACTCATCCAAAGTACTCGCAAGCATCAGATCTAAACTAAGTATGCAATGGTATCAAATGAAAGGGTTGTATCTGTGGACTGAACTGCAGAATGCCAGAATAGAGGGGAAGGCCTAGCCTATCGAAGACTAGCATCTTCAAGCAGCTCCAAGCATCTTGCAGCATGTAGAAGAGTAAAGAATAGCAGTTTATAATTAACAAACATGTTGTAGCATTAAGGCCCAGAGATCCTTCCTCGACTCCCTGCGAGGAAGCAATCCCGGGGCCACATATCCATCACATATCAAGTATCCATTTCTAGTTGTATAAGATCAGGATACAAGTCTGAACGTCCATTACCGTGGACACGGTATTCGAATATATGTCTTCCCTGCAGGGGTGCACCACGTTTTCCAACACGCTCGATCACTCTGGCCGGACACACCTTTCTGGGGTCGATGCCCGGCCTCGGAAGATCAACACATCGCAACCCTACCTAGGCTCAGCAGAGAGGTCCCCGCCGGTCTACATCCTAAGCACTCCGGGGTCTGGGCCCATCGCCCGTTGCACTCCGGGTCGTTGCGAGCAGGGCGGACCAGGATCCACCACTACAGGATGGTGTCGGCCCAGCCGTGCCGCAATGCTGAACTGGACGTGTGACAAAGCTTCAGCTGATACTACGACGTCGAGGCCCATATCTATTCTCGCGTGGTGGTTAGTGCGTAAAGGCCAAAGGCCAATTCAGAACAAATACCCAAACCTGTTAGTGCATTAACAATTAAAGTAGTGATGGCTGTCGGGACAAGTCCGGAGCTACCACCCCCTCTTGGGTGATACCGCTAAATAGCCAGCCGCCACTGGCACATCGCACGGGTGCTCTCCGGGCCCGCCCGGCTTTCACATCAACTCGCGGGTACCCCTCAGGGCCGACCCGACTTCAACAATGGTCTCAAGTAAAGTCAAGGTAACCGTGTGTCCAAAACATCAAGGAAGAAAACCCAAAGAATCACCCCCGGAGGATTCCACTCGATGTGATCATCAAGGTGAACGTAAGAGGATCCACCCTCGAGGTTCACACTTGAGGTGTTGCACGACAGAGCCGTATCGGGAATGGTGAAAGAGGAAATCACCCTCATTGACCACGACCGAATAGCTACACTATAGAGATCTCATCAGGAGTGATGTAAGAGGTTCCACCCTCGGCACTCGATGGTAACTCTGCAGAGTCGAGCAACAAAAAGGGGTGTGATGTGAGGTGAGGTGTCGGGCTCTGGTCGTCGAACACGTTGATCGAGTCGTCGATGATGAAGCAGGGGCAACAAGGACAAGGTGGTGGTCATTGATGGATCTCTAACCAACCTATACTAAGCAGTTTAGGATAAGCAGGTAGGTAACAATAGCAGATACAAAAGCAGGCTATGCATCAGAATAGGAGCAATCAATAACAGTAGCAAAATCGAATGCAAGCATGAGAGAATGGAATGGGCGATATCTGGATGATCAAAGGGGGGGGCTTGCCTGGAAGCTCCACTGAAAGGGAAGAAGGGTCATCGTCGACGTAGTCGATCACAGGGGCATCAGCAGCGGTCTCGGGGTCTATCAGAGAAGAAGAGGGGGGAGAAACATTAAATATAAGGCACACAGATGCATGACATGACAATAAGCAACACTAGGCGTGTTCTAACATAGCACTACGCGGTACCGGCGAAGGGGGATAACATCCGAGAAAGTTTTCCCGAAGTTTGTCATTATCGGACAGATGAAACGGAGGGGAAAGGTTGCATGTTCGCTATGCTAGGGTTGTTGGGGAACGTAGCAGAAATTCAAAAAAATTCTACGCATCACCAAGATCAATCTATGGAGTAATCTAGCACCGAGGGGAAGGGGAGTGGATCTACATACCATTGTAGATCGCGATGCGGAAGCGTTGCAAGAACACGGATGAAGGAGTCGTACTCGTAGCGATTCAGATCGCGGTTGATTCCAATCTAAGCGTCGAACCACGGCGCCTCCGCGTTCAACACACGTGCAGCCCGGTGACGTCTCCCACGCCTTGATCTAGCAAGGAGAGAGGGAGAGGTTGGGGAAGACTCCGTCCAGCAGCAGCACAATGGCATGGTGGTGATGGAGGAGCGTGGCACTCCAGCAGGGCTTCGCCAAGCACTGCGAGAGACGAGGAGGGAGAGGGGTAGGGCTGCACCAAAGAGAGAGGAAGTCTCATGTCCATGGCAGCCCCAAAACCCCCACTATATATATGTTAGAAATATGCCCTAGAGGCAATAATAAATTGGTTATTAATATATTTCCTTGTTCATGATAATCGTTTATTATCCATGCTAAAATTGTATTGATAGGAAACTCAGATACATGTGTGGATACATAGACAACACCATGTCCCTAGTGAGCCTCTAGTTGACTAGCTCGTTGATCAATAGATGGTTAAGGTTTCCTGGCCATGGACATTGGATGTCGTTGATAACGGGATCACATCATTAGGAGAATGATGTGATGGACAAGACCCAATCCTAAGCCTAGCACAAGATCGTGTAGTTCGTTTGCTAAGAGCTTTTCTAATGTCAAGTATCATTTCCTTAGACCATGAGATTGTGCAACTCCCGGATACCGTAGGAATGCTTTGGGTGTACCAAACGTCACAACGTAACTGGGTGGCTATAAAGGTGCACTACAGGTATCTCCGAAAGTGTCTGTTGGGTTGGCACGAATCGAGACTGGGATTTGTCACTCCGTGTAAACGGAGAGGTATCTCTGGGCCCACTCGGTAGGACATCATCATAATGTGCACAATGTGACCAAGGAGTTGATCACGGGATGATGTGTTACGGAACGAGTAAAGAGACTTGCCGGTAACGAGATTGAACAAGGTATCGGGATACCAACGATCGAATCTCGGGCAAGTAACATACCGGTAGACAAAGGGAATTGTATACGGGATTGATTGAATCCCCGACATCGTGGTTCATCCGATGAGATCATCGTGGAACATGTGGGAGCCAACATGGGTATCCAGATCCCGCTGTTGGTTATTGGCTGGAGAACGTCTCGGTCATGTCTGCATGGTTCCCGAACCCGTAGGGTCTACACACTTAAGGTTCGATGACGCTAGGGTTATAGGGAATAGATATACGTGGTTACCGAATGTTGTTCGGAGTCCCGGATGGGATCCCGGACGTCACGAGGAGTTCCGGAATGGTCCGGAGGTAAAGATTTATATATGGGAAGTCCTGTTTTGGTCACCGGAAATGTTTCGGGTGCTATCGGTAACGTACCGGGACCACCGGGAGGGTCCCGGGGGTCCACCAGGTGGGGCCACCGGCCCCAGAGGGCTGCGTGGGCCAAGTGTGGGAAGGGACCATCCCCTAGGTGGGCTGGTACGCCCCCCCCCACCAAGGCCCAAGGCGCAGGGAAGGGGGAAAGGGGGAAACCCTAGGCTCAGATGGGCCTAAGGCCCACCTAGTGGTGCGCCCCCCTCTCTCCCCCCTCTGGCCGCCCCCTAGACATTTTATCTCTATGATCATATCATAGACATTTTATCCTCTTGTCACGACGATCTTCAACTTCACTCTGAAATTACTTGAACCTTTCAATAATTCAGACTTGTGTTTCATCAAGTAAATATTCTCAGCATCTACTCAAATCATCTATGAAGTAAGAACATATCGATATCCACTGCGTGCCTCAGCACTCATTGGACTGCACACATCAAATGTATTACTTCCAACAAGTTGCTCTCTTGTTCCATCTTACTGAAAACGAGGCCTTTCAGTCATCTTGCCCATGTGGTATGATTTGCATGTCTCAAGTGATTCAAAATCAAGTGAGTCCAAACGATCCATCTGCATGGAGTTTCTTCATGCATATATACCAATAGACATGGTTCGCATGTCTCAATCTTTTCAAAAACGAGTGAGTCCAAAGATCCATCTACATGGAGCTTCTTCATGCATTCTATACCAATATGACTCAAATGGCAGTGCCACAAGTATGTGGTACTATCATTACTATTTTATATCTTTTGGCACGAACATGTGTATCACTGCGATCGAGATTCATTTTAGGTGCAAGACCATTGAAGGTATTATTCAAATAAACAGAGTAACCATTATTCTCCTTAAATGAATAACCGTATTGCGATAAACATAATCCAATCATGTTTATGCTCAACGCAAACACCAATCTCGATGGTAGAGGGAGCATGCGATGCTTGATCACATCAACCTTGGAAACACTTCCAACACATATCGTCATCTCACCTTTAGCTAGTCTCCACTTATTCCACAGCTTTTATTTCGAGTTACTAACACTTAGCAACCGAACCGGTATCTAATACCCTGGTGCTGCTAGGAGTACTAGTAAAGTACACATTCATATAATGTATATCCAATATACTTCTGTCGACCTTGCCTGCCTTCTCATCTACCAAGTATCTAGGGTAGTTCTGCTTCAGTGACCGTTCCCCTCATTACAGAAGCACTTAGTCTCGGGTTTGGGTTCAACCTTGGGATTCTTCACTAGAGCAGCAAATGATTTGCTGTTTCATGAAGTATCCCTTTTGCCCTTGCCCTTCTAGAAACTAGTGGTTTTACTAACCATCAACAATTGATGCTCCTTCTTGATTTCTACTTTCACGGTGTCAAACATCGCGAGTTGCTCAAGGATCATCATGTCTACCCCTGATATGTTATAGTTCATCACGAAGCTCTAATAGCTTGGTGGCAGTGACTATGGAGAACCATCACTATCTCATCTGGAAGATTAACTCCCACTCGATTCAAGTGATTGTAGTACTCAGACAATCTGAGCACATGCTCAACGATTGAGCTTTTCTCCCTTAGTTTGCAGGCTTAAGAAACTTGTCAGAGGTCTCATACCTCTTGACGTGGGCATTAGTCTGAAATCCCAATTTCAGTCTTTGGAACATCTCATATGTTCTGCGACGTTTCAAAACCGTCTTGTCGCCACAATTTTAAACCGTTAGCATCACACACTGAACTATCACGTAGTCATCAAAACGTGTATGTCAGATGTTTCGTAACATCTACAGACGACGCTCGAGGTTCAGCACACCGAGCGGTGCATTAAGGACATAAGCCTTCTGTGCAGCAATGAGGACAATCCTCAGTTTACGGACCCAGTCCGCATAATTGCTACTATCAACTTTCAACTAAATTTTCTCTAGGAACATATCTTAAACAGTAGAACTAAAGCGTAAGCTATGACATAATTTGCAAAGACCTTTTGACTATGTTCATGATAATTAAGTTCATCTGATTATTTAGTGAACTCCCACTCAGATAGACATCCCTCTAGTCATCTAAGTGATACATGATCTGAGTCAAACTAGGCCGTGTCCGATCATCACGTGAGACGGACTAGTCATCATCGGTGAACATCTCCATGTTGATCGCATCTACTATACGACTCATGTTCGACCTTTCGATCTCTTGTGTTCCGAGGCCATGACTGTACATGCTAGGCTCGTCAAGTCAACCTAAGTGTTTCGCATGTGTTCCGAGGCCATGTCTGTACATGCTAGGCTCGTCAACACCCGTTGTATTCGAACGTTATAATCTATCACACCCGATCATCACGTGGTGCTTCGAAACAACGAACCTTCGCAACAGTGCACAGTTAGGGGGAACACGTCTCTTGAAATTTTAGTGAGGGATCATCTTATTTATGCTACCGTCGTTCTAAGCAAATAAGATGTAAACATGACAAACATCACATGCAAATCATAAAGTGACGTGATATGGCCAATATCATCTTGCGCCTTTGATCTCCATCTTCGAGGCGTGGCATGATCACCTTTGTCACCGGCATGACACCATGATCTCCATCATCATGATCTCCATCATCGTGTCTTCATGAAGTTGTCTCGCCAACTATTACTTCTACTACTATGGCTAACGGTTAGCAATAAAGTAAAGTAATTACATGGCGTTTTCATTGACACGCAGGTCATACAATAAATTAAGACAACTCCTATGGCTTCTGCCGGTTGTCATACTCATCGACATGCAAGTCGTGATTCCTATTACAAGAACATGATCAATCTCATACATCACATATATCATTCATCACATCCTTTTGACCATATCACATCACATAGCATACCCTGCAAAAACAAGTTAGACGTCCTCTAATTGTTGTTGCATGTTTTACGTGGCTGCTATGGGATTCTAGCAAGAACGTTTCTTACCTACGCAAAAGCCACAACATGATATGCCAATTTCTATTTACCCTTCATAAGGACCCTTTTCATCGAATCCAATCCGACTAAAGTGGGAGAGACAGACACCCGCTAGCCACCTTATGCAACTAGTGCATGTCAGTCGGTGGAACCTGTCTCACGTAAGAGTACGTGTAAGGTCGGTCCGGGCCGCTTCATCCCACAATGCTGCCGAATCAAGATAAGACTAGTAACGGCAAGTAAATTGACAAAATCGACGTCCACAACTACTTTGTGTTCTACTCGTGCATAGAAACTACGCATAGACCTAGCTCATGATGCCACTGTTGGGGAACGTAGCAGAAATTCAAAAAAATTCTACGCATCACCAAGATCAATCTATGGAGTAATCTAGCACCGAGGGGAAGGGGAGTGGATCTACATACCATTGTAGATCGCGATGTGGAAGCGTTGCAAGAACGCGGATGAAGGAGTCGTACTCGTAGCGATTCATATCGCGGTTGATTCCGATCTAAGCGCCGAACCACGGCGCCTCCGCGTTCAACACACGTGCAGCCCGGTGACGTCTCCCACGCCTTGATCCAGCAAGGAGAGAGGGAGAGGTTGGGGAAGACTCCGTCCAGCAGCAGCACAACGGCATGGTGGTGATGGAGGAGCGTGGCACTCCAGCAGGGCTTCGCCAAGCACTGCGAGAGACGAGGAGGGAGAGGGGTAGGGCTACGCCAAAGAGAGAGGAAGTCTCATGTCCATGGCAGCCCCAAAACCCCCACTATATATAGGGGAGGGGGAGGGGCTGCGCCCCCATCTAGGGTTCCCCCCCCCCCAAGGGGTGCAGCCAGCCCTAGATGGGACTTGGAGGGGCGGCCAAGGGGGAAGAGAGGGGGCGCACCACTAGGTGGGCCTTAGGCCCATCTTAGCCTAGGGTTTCCCCCTTCCCCCTTCCCTGCGCCTTGGGCCCCTTGTGGGAGGCGCACCAGCCCACCTAGGGGCTGGTCCCTTCCCACACTTGGCCCACGCAGCCCTCTGAGGCCGGTGGCCCCACCTGGTGGACCCCCGGGACCCTCCCGGTGGTCCCGGTACGTTACCGATAGCACCCAAAACTTTTCCGGTGACCAAAACAGGACTTCCCATATATAAATCTTTACCTCCGGACCATTTCGGAACTCCTCGTGATGTCCGGGATCCCATCCGGGACTCCGAACAACATTCGGTAACCACGTATATCTATTCCCTATAACCCTAGCGTCATCGAACCTTAAGTGTGTAGACCCTACGGGTTCGGGAACCATGCAGACATGACCGAGACGTTCTTCGGCCAATAACCAACAGCGGGATCTGGATACCCATGTTGGCTCCCACATGTTCCACGATGATCTCATCGGATGAACCACGATGTCGGGGATTCAACCAATCCCGTATACAATTCCCTTTGTCTACCGGTATGTTACTTGCCTGAGATTCGATCGTCGGTATCCCGATACCTTGTTCAATCTCGTTACCGGCAAGTCTCTTTACTCGTTCCGTAACACATCATCCCGTAATCAACTCCTTGGTCACATTGTGCACATTATGATGATGTCCTACTGAGTGGCCCAGAGATACCTCTCCGTTTACACGGAGTGACAAATCCCAGTCTCGATTCGTGCCAACCCAATAGACACTTTCGGAGATACCTGTAGTGCACCTTTATAGCCACCCAGTTACGTTGTGACGTTTGGTACACCCAAAGCATTCCTACGGTATCCGGGAGTTGCACAATCTCATGGTCTAAGGAAATGATACTTGACATTAGAAAAGCTCTTAGCAAACGAACTACACGATCTTGTGCTAGGCTTAGGATTGGGTCTTGTCCATCGCATCATTCTCCTAATGATGTGATCCCGTTATCAACGACATCCAATGTCCATGGTCAGGAAACCGTAACCATCTATTGATCAACGAGCTAGTCAACTAGAGGCTTACTAGGGACATGGTGTTGTCTATGTATCCACACATGTATCTGAGTTTTCTATCAATATAATTTTAGCATGGATAATAAACGATTATCATGAACAAGGAAATATAATAATAACCAATTTATTATTGCCTCTAGGGCATATTTCTAACAAGGGGGTGCGTGACAGATGAACGGACAGCGTATTCGGATTCGTCTCGTCGTTCTGAGCAACTTTCATGTATAAAAATTTTTCATCCGAGTTACGGATTATTTTCTATGATTTTTCAAAGATTTAAACAATATTCTGAAAATCCCTAAAATTTTGCTAAGTCCGAGAATTCGTCAGTTTTAAACATCTTTTAGCTGTTTTCAAAAGGCTACAACTATGGATCTGTACCTCCTATGATTTTGTGCCTTATATCAATTTTGAGCATTTTTCTGCAATCTACATGTTAGTATCAATTACATTCATATTAGAGTTCATTTGCTTGATCATCAACAGCTTTAAAGTAGCTATGAAATTAAAGCTATTTTCAGCTTTTCTATTAACAGAACATTGGAATTTATGATTTTTTGTAGGAATTAATCCATACATCAAAAGGATTTGGTCCAGTGGGATAAAATGGAGTTTGTCATGAATGCCTCCTACTCATATTATTTTTCACCCATGTTAACCGCTGTTTAGACATTGTTTAGAGGATGTACAGAGGGTCAGACAATGTCAAATTAGAAAAGCTAGCACTAGCTACAGTAACTGAATGTTACTATAGCCGTGTAGCATAGCAGCAGGCAGCTGCGGGAGCAGGAAAGCAGCAGCGAAGCGAGCGGCGTGCACGCGGCCGCGCGTGTTGGGCGCAGGGCGGGACGGACGCGGGGCGTGGGTGTGCGCCGGAGACGAGCTGCGGCACCTACAGAGGACGGCCGAGGCAGGGCTTGCGCGCGGCAGGGGCGCGTGGGGCGTGGTGCAGGAAGCAGCAGCAATGGCTGCACGCAGTAGCAACGCAGCAGTAGCGGCGGCGGCAAGGCATGGACAGCACGGCAGCGGGCGGGTGGCACCAGGCGCAGGCCGTGGCAGGGGCGGCTCGGCGCGCATGCACTGAGCACGGCCCGGGCGCGCGCAGGGTGGATCGGGAGGCGGCGCGATGTGGGCGTGGATGCGGACCGCGTGGTCGGGGCCGCGGGCAAGCAGGGGCTCGGGCGCGGTGAGGTGAGCGTAGGCTCGAACGGCGACCGAACATGGCATCTACGACGAGGGGACGACGGAGAAACAGGGGGAAGGATCCGGGGCTCACCGCGGGGGACAAGGTGGCCCTTCGACGGCTTAGTAGCTGCAGGGCGGCGCCGGAGCCGTGGAAGATGGCGGCGATCGTAGCGGACGGAGGTGATGGCCGACGTGGAGGAGCGGCGTCGATCTCGACGTTGAGGCGGTCTGCTGCTCGAGGCCGTGGTCGAGGTGACGGCGGACGGCGACGGGGACAAGCACGGTGGCTTCGGGCGTCCACGGGCACGGCGACGTCGACGAGGAAGAGTAGATGGGGGCGTCGTCACGGGGCCGTTCGGCGTCGTGTGGCTCGACGGGGAGGGGTAGACGACGTAGGCGAGGAAGAGGGAGCTCCTAGATGCCCTGCTGCAGCCCGGGGTGGCGCCGGAGCATGCTGACGGTGGTGGCGCGACGAGCTCCCGACTCGAGTGCGGTGGATCTGGAGGGAGGAACGAGAGGGAGAGGAAGTGGGGGAGGACTAGGGTTCGACCCGGGGGTTTTGTAGGGGGGGCGCGACCGATGGCCGCCACGCACGGCCTGGCGTGGCCATGGCCGGCGGATGGCCGCCACGCCCTCCCCTGTCCTCTGTGGCGTGAGGAGGGGATGGGTGAGGTGGCTGGGCCGGCCTGTTTGCTAGACGAGCCATAGTGCCTAGTAGAATAGGCCTTTTACCCTTTTTATTTTTATGTTTTATTTATTTCTTTACTACTTTGCATTTTACTTGAGCTACTAAATTAGTTTTGTTTACTACAAAACTTGGTACAAAAAATTCAAGGCAATAACCAGGGTTGATACAAAAAGTTTCAAAGCATTTGGGAGTGTTCAACTATTTTTAGAAATAAATTTCCAAGAGCATTTTGGGAACTCAAATGAGGTTGGTTCCAACATGACAAATATTCAGGAATTATTTGCCACGCTTTGAACATTTTATTTTGCATGTTTGAGAAATTTGAATTTTGGTCTTTAGTTCGAACTTGAATTTGGATTGTGATTTGGATCATCCGAGGATTAGCAACAGTAAGAGTGGTGATGTGGCACCATTAATTTGGGATTACTGTAGCTTAATTATCCGGGCGTCACAAAAGGTGACCTACTGTGACAAACATGTATTATCACGGAAGTGTTTTTTTTGTAGTGCCTCATCCTGCTCAAGCTGATTTTTTTTTCTTCTTTCTATATTTTCCATTCGCTATCATGTGGAAGAACTGGGTGTTATCATCACCTTGGACGACCTTTGTCACCTTAGCTCTAAGAGCCCATATGATCTCTTCTTCTCTAAGAAGAGCACACGGCTTATGCTCAACCTCATTCTTAACCGCTTGATCCGACACATTAAGAATGTTAGACTCAGCCTTTAGGTCTAACTCATTTATAAGTCGTATAAGTCTCTCTTTTTCCACCTTGTATAAACCGCTCTGATTTTTGGCCCATCCCCTAAAGAACTAGCGCAAATGTCAAATTTTATTTTGCTATCTTTCAACACCGGAAATCCCACCTGACTCCTTGGCCCATTCTCTAGCAATGAGTTCCATGAATCCTTCCCTCTCGAACCAACCTAGCTCGAATGAGAAAATGTTTTTATTTCCCACATGGGTCGCTTCCCCAGAATCGACTAGCAACGGTGTATGATTAAAGATTGCTCTCTGAAGCGCACACACAGTTACCAAGAAACTTCTGTTCCCACTCTACACTGATGAGCACCCGATCCAACTTCTCATAAGTCGGTTCAGGTAGTGTGTTTGCCCATGTGTACTGTCTGTCAGCGAGGCCAATCTCCCTCAGATTGAGACTCTCAGTGATCATATTAAACATGAACTAGATCATTGACAGCGTGCGTTGTTGCGCCCGTCTATTTTGACTCATAGTTGTTACGGATATGAAGTAATTTATATACATTTGTATGCAACGGTATGAAGTATTGTGTTTTTTTTTGTGGCTTGTTTTTATTACCTTCATTTTCCATTTCCAAAATATGGGTATGTAAATGAAGAGGAATCTGACTGGTTAGCAAGAAAGTAGTGTGGCACGCATTGTTATGCCATGAAATATGAAAAATTAAGTACCAAAAATGTTTTTATCTTTTAGGAACATCAACAAATTTAACTTTCTGGATTAAGAAAACATAGCACGGATCGCTACTTGTTCTTACAAGAATAACAAACAAAACATATGGAGCAGTAAATATCTTTTCTTCAGCTGTAAGACCTGTCACTATATGATATAAAATGAACACAGAGCGTCCACAAAGAACTTTAGAACAAAATGGGCTAACTTTGAGAAGAAGGAACTCAAGATTTAAGGGCATAACCCAACTATATGATATGTAATGTTTATAACGTTGAATAATGCCCTTGCAGGTTCTCATGATCTCTTTCAAGGCTGCTTATATCCTGATATTTGAAGCATGATTCAAACCCCATATTTAAATCTACATGAGAATTTCCTTAAATCAGTAAATGTTATTTTGAGATTTCCCAATATAAGCTACTCTATTGTGGGACGGAAGGAGTATGTCTAAATTCATAATAATTCTACATTGTCGAAATTTATCTCCCAGCTATATCCATCCATACTGCTACCCAGCCATTCCTCTCGGTCAGCATACATTTCACAATCTTGGACCCCTTGTTTGCTGTTAAGAACCCATGAATTGCCATCTTCACCGTCCTGCAGGATATATGGACTAGTTTATTCAAAGAAGGTGAAGCTGAACAACATCCCTACCAAAGCCAAGATATTATGAACCATAGAAGAGATCTGTAATATCTGCAACTCCTATTACTCCACGTCCCGTGTCAGCATTATGCATTTGACCTCCAACTCGTTTGTAAGACTAAGAACACAAAAATCAAATGTTAGAAAAAGCATGCATATGTGAAGAGGCAAGAATATTCACACTTAAGGTATGGAAGTACTGTAAAGTGTAAAATACATGTAAATTGTTAAAGGTGCAAATGGCTTCATGCAACGAAACAAACATTTGTTGTTTGTAAGGTACAACTAATACAATGAACATGAAAATTCTCAACCTTCCTGCAACACACATGGGGTTAACTACACACTCCTACCCACCACAGCTCGCAATGCCAGAAAGAAGGGTACTCTAATGGAGTAAAAGCACTGCAGCCTATGAGCACCACAAAGGCTCAGTTTGTGGTAGCTTAACTTGTTTTATAATTAATATATATACTGTGGTAACAGCCACGAAACAAAGGTGGTTGGACAAACGGGCATCTAGCTAGCTGAAGATGGTCAAGTTAGTCATTTAATACAATGACATCTAATCCCACCTCTATTAGTCGACCACATCAATACAAGAAAACCCCACAGTTCGTTCTGTCCCATTCTGCTTTGCCCATTCCAATAGTCAACTGAATGGTCCTTCCCGCAATGTCACCAGAAATCACTGAAGTCGTGTTAAGGGTCTTGCCCAAAGGGCGCGCTTTGACCTAGAAACAACATAAACTGTAAACAGGGATATATTTTGCCCAACAATATAAAGATATATGACATGTGCATTTACCTGAGACCCCCTTGGACTGTTATTTTCATTCGAGGATTCCGGAAGATAACTTCAATAATCAATACAAGAGTGAAGTGAATAGTCCAATGAGACCTACATACTATAATTAATCAACAAGTCAAGCCATGCCACGTTTTTAGAATTTCCATAAAGCAAAGTGCATGCAGACAGAAGAAACCAGAACAACGAAATTGAGAAGACTAAGTTCGACGTCACAAAGTCATGCATGGCATTAGAGTACTTAATGTGTGTGAAGCTAGTTAACTACATGCTCATCAAGCCCCCAAATATCAACTTTAAAGCTATAAATATTAAATTCATTTATCTCAAATTGAGCCTAGAAGTTTATTTCTTGTGTCAAGAGCAAAAGTAGAACACACACCTGGACGTGATCTGACTATTTTTGACCAGATTAATATGTCTCTATGAACTTCGTCTGTGGGGTTTTCATCAGTCCTCCCTGAGTTCCAGTCCAAGGTGTAGTCTTTACCCCACCTATCTAAATTCCATATATAAATCTGTGTTCCAGTACCTTCTTCACCAAATAAACCTAGCTTTCCTCCAATGAAATATACATTTAAGGGAAAGAATTCTTTGATAGCATTCAAGTTATATTCTGCAGTAGCTTAAGACTGGACACTCAAATCAACATCCATTTATTGTCCTTCCTTGCGATAGGTCACAACAGGGATCTCAAGATTCTGTAGCAAATCAAAATTTACCTGATACGCAAAATAGTAAACCCATACTATCCTCTATGTTGTTGCAAACACATACTGATTTATGAGTGTCGCCCATAGAATGAACTATGCTGGATTGTTGCATGAGAAAAGTATGAATCAGACTGTTCTTATTTGCGGAAATACTTTAGAGATATAAGGAATTTACTGAAGATGTGCAGCGCAATGCAAGTACCCTGAATCTGAAAAGGCTGTGACTTACCACGGCCGATGCATGAAATCCGGTTGTAGCTGAGGTTGAGCGCGCACAACTTCGTCAGTTCCCGGAGCCTCTCAACATGATCTTGTTCAGCGACAGATCCAGCGAGTACAGACCCTTCGGCAGCGATCTGGATGAGATATGAACTACATGAACATGACACCCAAATTCAGCAAGAGAAGCTGTGCTATCTAGTTACTGAAAGTCTGAAAGTACAACTATCTGGTATAGTAGAAATTGACAATGTTTGATCGACCTTACTGGCTTATAGTGACAGTGCTTACCGATGCCGTAGAGGTTGACTGCGCGCAGGTCGGAGAAGGGCATGATCATCAGCATGACCTTCAGGCCCATCCCAGAGGTGTGCACCGTGGAGGAGAAGCCGTTGAGGGACTGAACGATGATGTTGGCTTGGCGACGTCGGCGGCGGCCGCGCAACCCCGGCCCCGACGGGACAAGGCCGTACCACGCAGTCGGCGAGGTCCAGGATCTGGTCGTTGCCACCTTCGTCCTCCTCCTCGGCGATGCGGAGGTACCGTCCGCCGGAGTGCCTTCATCGCTCAGGCTCGCCGACCAGGGCTGGTGTAGGTTGCGGTGGCTCTAGAGGAAGAGCCGCAACCACAGCTTCCGGTTCCGCGACGGCAGCACCCGGCTGGACGATCGCCGACCGATCCGTTCCTCTCCCCTCGAGGCGCGCGATGGGATCGATCCCCTCGCTCCTAGTCCTCTGTATCGAGCGCCGCTTCGATCCCCTCCAGCGAGACGTTTTTTACGAGCGCGAGCGACCCTCGGTTAGACAATGGGCTCGCTGAAGGCCCTGTTTACCAGAGGGCTTCCTTTCGGCCTGTGGAGCAGCAGCCCACACCCCCACAGGACAGCTGGGCCAGTGCGGGAGCGATGGCTATACACAGCGATCCGACGGCCAAAAACGTCCTGATCGCGAAAACGGACGGTGGAAAACCCAAATCGCTGTGGGGGCTCGCTCTGCCCATAGGACAGCAGGCCCAGTATTACCACATGCGGGATAGATTGCTTTACAGGGAGATTCAACGACCAGAAACACTGAGATCGTGAAAACGGACGGTTAAAAATGCAAATCGTTGAGAAGGCTCGCTTTAGACTCGGTTTTACTGTCCTTAATGACCATCTTACGTCGAAGTTGTCATTATTTTTCTTCTCTCTCTTTCTAATGATATTGAAGTCTTCCCCCACAAGGATAGGCAACCTTTCATCCCCATAGATCCTCACCATGTCTGCAAAGAAGTTAGGTTTAAGTTCTGGTTGAGCCGCACCATATACAGCCATCAAAACCCATCTGAATATGTCAACTTTCGACCTCACACAAAATTTAACGGCAAAATTCCCATGGACCACATTTATTACTTCGAGCGATTCACACTTAACCCCAAGAAGTATCCCTCCAGATCGACCTCTTGGGGGCAAGCAATGCCAATCGAAATCAACCCCTCCTGAAATGGTTTTGAGGAATTTTGACGTGAAGTTATCTCTACTTGTCTCAAGCGGGGCAATAAAATCAAGTTGTTGCTCTACCGACGTTTCTGCAAGGAATCTTCTTTTAGCCAAGTCTGTTAGACCTCTGCTATTCCAAAAGATCCCTTTCATTTTTCATCATAATTTTTTTCTTTTATTTGACTCTCGCACTCCTACGAATTGCCGATGTGCGGTAAACCTTCCTCTTCCAGGATCGTTTTGGTTTATCCTGCACAACAGCCTCGTCCTCATGATTAATCACCGGATGAGCGGAAACCTCTGGTTGCAAAGGGGCCACATACCCCTCTGAAACAGTATCCATCTCATCATTCTCTAACTCCTCGTTCTCTATCCCCGTAGTGGGAACAAGATCTTCGCACAGACTCTGTAGTGTTGTAATACCTAGACTATTAATATCATTATCATTCATAGGTTTCACCGTCGTGATATTTTGAATCAAATCCAAAGCTCTTTTTCTGCGAATGAATTCAAGCTTGATATGTGAAGAAATACTATTCTTAAACCTCTGGAAGCAATGTTTTTTCAATTGATATATGTACTGTTTTGTCGCTCAATATATTTGTCTGATGTAGGAGAACCAAAACTACTAGATTTTGATGAATTTATCAGTTTACACAACCACCAATTGATAAACTGCGGTAAAATAAGGAAAAATGTGTGCCTTACGATCGGAAGGTCAAACAACTAACCAAGTACAATCAACAGGAGAAACCAAGATTGCACAAGGTGACATATGTGCTTATGATTTTAGTGCTTAGAGAGGTTGTTGGAGGCTCATTGTGTGTCGCCTTCAGAGTTCTCTGTGTTTTCTCTAAAAATTCTAGCATATAAGAACACACTTATGATCAGGCTTTGGTGATTTATCTTACATGAGACATTTGATACATGTTTCATTGTATATATTTAAATAAATTTCTTGTATGCTACCAAAAATATAGACGTGCATGGCGATGTACAGGTGCTCGGGCGTCAACGTCCTAATAGAGCACAATTTATATATTTTTGGCAAGATGTGATTTCTGGGGAAAATACCATCTATTGTTTGTTGGAGGATCATTTATACTACCTTAATGATTGATGATGATAGTAATAATAATATCTTTGCACATATATGGTATGGGGCCTAATAATGTTTAAATTTTGTATCAAACGCTAAATTGCTGAGTTACTTCCTTGGTTGGACTCCACCAACATATTCCTACCAAAAAAATACTAATTAAGATACATGTTATATCATAATTCATATACTAATTTTGTTAGAGTAAAATACCTTCAATACAATTCCATCAATCACTAATATTATAGTGCTAAAGTAGATGGGCACGCGCCTTCAATGATTTAGTAGTTTTAATTACTTTGAGTCGTTTGGCCTTCATAAAAAATGTAGTATTTAGGGCATCTTCAATGGTGACCTGCAAATTTTCTCTCGCATCCGTCCGCGGACACGGATGCGGGAGGCCATCATCCAACGTTGCTTGCATATATTTGAACGACAATTCAAACTAACCAGACGAAATTCGTTCAAACACGGCCAGATTTCATATAAACATAACATATTTCATATAAACATCACGGATTTCATTACATTTCTGACATACTTCAACTAAAAGCAGTGCTCGTCCGGCTCTGGAGGTATAATTAATTCGCCTTATAGCTGGCCAAACGGGCCGGGCCAAACAGGCCAGCCCGCGAGCACGCCCGCACAGCCCGCCATGGGCCAGGCACGACACGGGCTAAACGGGCTGTGCCCGGCACGCGGCACGCCTTGGGCCGTGCCTGGGCCTGGAGCCTGGGCACGCGGGCCGGCATGGCACGGCTCGTTTAATTTTTTATATAATTTTCAGATTTTTTTTACATATGTATACCTAAAATATAGCCCAATAGGCCAAAAAACCAGCCCAACAGGTTGAAATGTACAGCCCAGCGTGCTAAACGGGCCATGGGGCCGGCCCGTTTACTAATCAGGCCATGCCTGGGCCAAGGAGCAGCGCCCGTGGGCCGGCACAGCACGGCCCAGCTATTAAACATGCCACGGCGGGCCATGCCGGGCCAGGCACATTAGCACAGGCCGTGTCGTGCCGTGCCGGGCCGGCCTGTTTGGCCAGGTCTGATTCACCTAATCTATGATTGTCTGCGCCCGTTCCCCGTGTCCGGCCATGAGCCCCGAGAACTGAAGCTTTGCCTTCTCCGGATCCGCCTCGGTGCTCCCCAGCTTCGCCTTTGCCTCTAGAGCCTCGGGAATCGAAGTTGTTTGCCTCCACGTCGCTGCCAAGAGGCTAATCGGCCGTCGATGTTCAACCCACCAAGCTTGGCTTCATCGGCAGGGGAGGAGTGATGGCCTTCTTGGGACCCGAGTGGCGGTGACCTACAGTGTTCTACTCTTCCTCGTTGCTAGCGGTGCCCGCAGATGTGCTGGCTTCGTGGTCGTGGCGGCGGGGCGCGGCATCGGCAGAGCCGGCGATGTCCTCCACCTTGTTCTCGGTCTTGCCCCGCACCTCGTCCGCCGCCTTGTCGAACTCCTTGTATGCGGCCTCCAGTCCCGCTTGATGCTGGCGGTACCGCCAGCGGGCGAGGCAGATCTCGCAGGCGAAGCGGTAAGACTCGAACATCGCTGCCTGCTCCGCCAGGTTCGCGTCTGGCGTGATCGCCCTGCTGGCGACAAGTTGTTCCTCCGCGTGGAGGAGATGGTGGTTATAGGCGGTGTCGACCTGCGCCTCCTAGAACTGCTCCTCCCGCGTCATATCCATGTAATTGGCACGTGCCTCGGTTATGGTCATGGTGCAATGCACCGGCGATGGTGGCGCGGAGGAGGAGGGTGGCGCCGGTTCGTCGTCGGTCGTGTCCTCCATTGGGACATCGTCGTCCTCCGACTGCCCGCCGGCCAGCCAGCCGGCAGAAATTGCGGCCATCTCCTTCTTCTCGTCCGTCGTTAGCCCGTCCCAGAGAGGTTTCAAGCGCGAGGAAGCCATGGTGGGAGTGGTGCGCAGAGGAGAAAAGAATCAAAGGCCGATGACTGCGGCTATGGCCGGGGTAACAGTTTATATAGCAATGGTGGGCGGCAGAGGGACGTACGGGTGGCGCCGAAGTAGCCGTCTCGACAACCGTGCGTCATTAATGTGGGCGCGACGGACGGACAACCGTCATGTCGTTTGAACACGGAGTGGTCGCCTGCACCAGGAAGCAGCGCGGGCGGCGCTCTCTAGGCTGGCGTGCCGCTTCAATGCCGGGCCAGTGAGAGGTTGCGTCCGCTCTGGGCGGGCACGAATGCGGTATTGACGCTCCTGCAGCGGTGCTAACCGTTTCGGGCCGAAAGCGCGCGCAGGTGAGGGAGGGGGTTTGGGTGGGTCAGGGCGGTCAGATGCGGGCTTGGAAGCGGTTCAGACGCCTGCAAAGCCCCCCTTCCTTTATGTTCGGTTTGTGGGAGAAAACACGTGCGGACCGCTCGGCACATCGATACAGACCCGCGTTTGATGGCTTCCGCGGTTCGGACAGCATGGTCAGGACGTATGCGGGCGGTTTGAGGATCGGCGTTGAAGATGTCCTTATAAGTATTCCCAACACTGTATTTTCTCTGTCTAAAAAACCTGGACCTTTTTTTAAAACCGAGCAAGTGAGAAAAACGATTATGTTGGAAAGTGCCCATCTGAGTCTGTGCACAAATGCACATGATATCTCAGATGTCCATTTGTTCTAAGATTCGGTCTGGTCCTCGTATTTCTGGACGTATGTTGCGCAGTATATTGATTTGCACAGTCCATATGGCCCACAGCGGTCAGATAATCATTGCAGCCTTTGCCGTTAGGTTTACCTCAGGTACAGAATCCCATTCACGTCAAAAAAAGTCTAGAATCCAATTGACGTTCTGGGCTGTCTCCCGTACTGCTATGGCCGTCCCATTAATGCAAAAGCCACCCCACCCAGCCAAGCAGAATGAGCAAACTGATTAGCAAACTGGAGACTAGAGTAAATTAAAAAATCATCAAGAATGCAACAGCAAGCAGCAAGAGAAGATTGGTTGGGAAAATTGGAACCCAAACCAGTGGGTGGTGAGCCATGGGACAACAGTCAACTTCACATTTCAAAACGCTCGACCTCGTTTGAACCTATGAGCAGTACAAGTTTGCTTTAAATGCGAACACTAATCAGCCATCAGCACTCAACACTTGAGTCTGTTCCCAGGAGTGCAACAACCATTCCAAAACTTCATTATTTGACAAATTCCCAGACAGACATTTTGTAGAAACCATTTTAACCGACATACACCCCATATCTGTACTCTTAAATGCTACAGCCCATGTCAGAACACCAAACATTTGGCTTGATTAGATCAGTACAGAAATCACAAAGTAAAGGTATAACACAGAAACATTGAATTTTAGTCCTGATCTTGTCATTTCACAAACAACAATTAGTGACTGGCCATTAAGCACATAAACTAAGCACTCTCTGTAGCAAACTAAAACAACACTACAAACACCCTCGCAAAATCTGTAACAGATAAACTAAGCTCCTCTTGGCATCAAAATTATGTTTTCTCCCGTCAACCTTAATTCGGCAGACCTGGTACAATTCTTTGGACGGAGTCCCTCAACTCCATTGTTCTTGCAGGTTTCTGAGGCTGCTTTGGAACATTGCCGAAATCTGTTTCTCTCGTGTCCTCTTGTGACCTTGCCACCGACAAATGGTGCAAAATCTGTTTTCTCTTCAACCCCTGCTCGTCGTTGGTCGACCCATCTCCTTGCTCTTAGCAGGAGCCAATAAACCTACCATTGCCTGGCACATTAGTTAAATTATTGTTGCCACTGATTGCATCATGCAGTACATCAGTCGCATGATTTGCGCAACACCTCCTTTCACCTCCATATATATGTTTGATAACAACTCCATTTTGAGCAATCCTATCCTCCAAACATAGCCCATCTCCAGCTTCTGTGAATGGTTGCATTTTACACCATGCAGTACTTGAACAAAGCAATGAGACGGTAGTAAGCCTCAACACTAGTGTCACCTAGTCCAACCAGCTCCACAATATGCATGAACATATTCAAATGTACCAGGTCCATGATATGCATGTACATATTCATATGCACCATAAATAAATTGATATTTGTCCATATACTTGAATCGTGCTTCACATGCTGTCAGCGACTAAATTTTGAAATGTGTGCACACTTCTTCATTGAAATGGAGGGAGTACTAACTAACTACAACTCTCCTGGTATGATGTCAAAAAAATTGGATCCATATCAAGACTATGTGTTGCCTAAAATTAAGTCACCAAACAACATACATCATGATAAAATAGGGTCATATACACTGTTTGTAGTCATAAATTTGAACCAGCTTTTGGGAGCCAATCTCTTTTAACACTTGTTGTCACGCATGAGCTCAACCATGCATAAAATTAGAATTAGCTGCACAAATTTACTAGCCTTGAGCCCTTGACAGTCTTTTATCAACCAAGCCCATGCTAAAAAAACAAACATCTGACAGACACAAATAATATGCAAGCAGAAACACACCTGCGCCTCTATCCAGGTGCTTGCCGGATTAATTGTTCGGGTGCTTGCGGTGAGCTATCCCTTTGTGCAGCCACCACCGCTTCCGCCTCACAGATCTGCATGTCCACACTCAGGGCCGCCGCTGTCGCTTGCTCCAACTCTCTCGTGGACGCGATCACAGGGTAATGAGTTAATGACGCACCGATGCTTGCTCCACCTTACCTACGGCTGCAGCACAGGTTGATGGAGCGGCTCCATCAGGACATCACTGTCACTGACCTCCTCCAGCAGAGTGAATTTCGCACAACAGTTGAGCACAAGGCAGATCGATCTTAGAAACTCGATGCAAAAAGATAGATTCCACGGCTTACCTATTAATTGGTTGCATCAAGAACTCCATCTCCCAGGCGTCTGCTCTTCCCCGCTACTCGACACGCTGCGAGCTCCCCTGTTACGTGCAGTGGAAGAAGAGAATCTTGGGGCATCATGAACGAAACAACGCCTGCACACCCAACCTCCTCCGAGCGTTAAATGCGACAGTTTGCCACAGACCAGAAAAGTATTCCTGTTCCACCGATCCGCACTCTGCAAGCAAAGCACAGATGCGCACAAGAGTATGTAAAAATAAGTTACTATACTTTCTTGAATTCATTTCATTGACTTATATTCATTAATTTCTCCCATTCCCTTATTGTTCGATACTTTATACAAGTTCGTTAATGCCCACAGTTTCCATAGGGCTTGCTAACTCTACTTCATGAACATAATGCACTGCAACCTCAATATTTACAGTTGCATTCTATCTTACAAGTCACATTTTCTGCTCCAACCAATTTTTCCATGACCTATCGATATGTGGTCTACTGGCCATATCATCCAATTCCTGACATTCTGTACAACATCTAATAAATTACCCAGTATGTGGTCTCATAATTACAAGCAATCACATGAATTTTGCAACATAGACAGTCTATCATTTCAGTTAACAATTTTTGGTGTAATAATTTATCTAGGGGCACAACAATAGGTGCATGCCGAATCATTCAGCTCACAATCAAATGATGTGTCCCTGTACTGTACTCTTGTAATTACAACCAGAAATTGTTCAGATTTGCACCACATATTATGTGCAATCAACCACACACATACAAAATAAGATTATTCAGATTCGCACCATTAATTTCAGAACTATTGTGTTGAGCACGAAAATACCTGCAGCTCCATCGTGGAGCTCAGGGGTCCATCTTCCCTATCGTTTGTGAAGCCTGCGGTAAACCCTTCCTATGACCCACCTTCACCTCCAGCACACAAATCTTCCCATCAAAGCTCTCACCGGGGTGTCTGATGCTGCTCCGTTCCCACAATCAGCGCACTCACTGGGTATTGGAGATTTGGAGGGGTTCCATTGTGACGTCACTATCATTTAACCTCCTCAAGCACCATGGATCTGCGCAGCATGAGGACCAAATTGCAGATCGACACCACAGGATCCAAAATCGAGCAAAAACATCAGATCGGGCAAAGTCTAATTGGCTAGATCAGGAACTCCATACCAACCTGTGGACGCGGCTTTCTTTGGGGAATCGCAGCCCCGCAAAATCAACCCTCTCGCTATTGAAAAAATCCAGCTTGAGAGGTAGGAGACGATGGTATCACCGGTCTGCCCCCACCTGTCCCCCAAATCCTCACATTTACTCCTCCGTCGGCAGATTTAACGAAAAGAACGTATCCTGATCCACGGACCAGGATGGAGACCGACGAGTTGAGCCACGGCTCAACTTCCTGCCGTCTACGTTCGCCGTTCCTCCGTCTTTGTCCTGGCCCACAGCTCATGCGTATTTCTTCTTTTTCATATTTGCGGTCGCTCACGAAGTTCGCCCAGCCATTTAATGTGCCAAATCCCGAGACACTACTGTACCACCCAGATATCGAGCACATTTGTGCTCGAGCTCAAAAACACCGCGTCCGATTATGTTCCTTCTTCTTCCTTCGCTCACAAACTCTCTCGTAGCTGGAGGACAAAGAGACGACCATGAAAAAAAATGACGAGCGCTCGGCTAAATCATCTGTTCGCTTCTCTTCCCAAGGAGGCGCGTGGCATGAAGCCAGCATGCCTTGCTCATGAAGATTCCAATCACCGCCGCTCCTACTTCTCTTGTGCGACTGCTGCGGTGTTGGCCCGTCAAATCACCTCCCTCACGTTTACTTTTTTTTTTTGCGAAACTTTCCTCACGTTTACTTGGCCGATTATTCAACAAACGCATTAAGTGGGCTGTGTATGTGGTATCGGTTTCGTGCATTTTCTTCACTCTTCGTCTGCTGGGAAAGGCAAAGCGCCGCCGTTATATTGTGCGATTCGTGGACGCGCCATGGTGGTGGTGACGGTGGACGAATGTTTCCTGCGTGCCCATCTTTCTTTCGTGTCGATACTGCCTCATCCGGTTGTCTTCTGTAGCCGATTTTCGTGTTTTGACTCTTCTGCTAAAGTTTAGTCAGATCTGACCTTATTAAAAAGTATTTCACGATTTGTTCCTTTTGCTACCGCTAAGGTCAATAGTGATAGGGTATAATAGCTTACCGTCAAGACCCCTGAAGGTAGGCAACTTATCCACGTCAACACAGTGTTGCCCTACCGCAAAATAGGTTGGCAGTAGCCTGCATACCCCTACCGCCGATGCGCCCGGCTGTAGGTGAGTACACACTGTGTTTGATACTTAGATAAAATTTACGGTAGGGCGTGCGCTCCTTCCGCCAAGGGCCTCGGCGGTAGGTTGTTATACCCTACCACTATCGACCTTGGCGGTAGTAAAAGGGTCGGATCTCGAAATACTTTTAGATGGAGTCAGATCTCGCTAAAATTTCGCAAAAGGGTCACAACCCCGAAATCGGCCGTCTTCTGCATCCCCCTCCCGCCGCCCCTATTTTCTCTCACCATCTTTGGAGTCTGGACCATGCGGGTCTTAAGGTTTAGAGTTTAGGGTTTAGGGTCATAAAGTTACTTTTTTCATTAATCTCTTCATGCAACAATACCATTTCAAGCATGGCTTTTTTTCAGGGAATTAAGTCGTGTAAGACACTTTTATATTTTTTGCATTAATTTTAGTCCTATATCACTTAATCATATATTTTTTAACAAGGTTCCCGCAGCAACGCGCAGGGCATCGTCTAGTTCCAAACATTCTATAGTCGAAATGAACGGGCGCGGCAACTCGCGCTATTATGGTCTAGTATACAACACTAGCCAAACAGCTCAAAGTATTCTCAATACTTCAAAATATTGTGGTATATCAAAACTGTGATATCTTATACCTACATGCTGAACTGTTGTAGTTTTTCAATACTTTGGTTTTTTAATACTTTACTATCAAACACAACCTAAGCTATGGAAATCATCTAGACAAAGTTATTAATACACATATTTCCAGTTTTTCATCTTTGGTGATACGAATAAAACCATCATAGTTAGGCATTTTATCATCGATGATACGAATAAAACCTTCATAGTTAGTCTTTAAGGTTCTAAATTTTGTTTTAGCGTGCACGATTAACATTCTAACTTTCATAGTAAACTAACATACAAATTTATAGCACAATAATAATGACTCGTGCACAAGATGGATATCAAACTTCAAATTTAAACACTACTAGGAAGGAACATAGCTCAACATCGTGGCTGTCGACATGACCTGCAATGGCGGACACATGAGCAGCACACCCGACGTCCAACGGCCAGGCGGAATGCAACTATTGGATTGGACCGACGGCGCGACAGAGCGAAGGCATCCATGAAGGGAGTGAAGGCACGGTGGCATCGGGCGATGGCCGATTTGCGTCTTTATGTCTCACGATGTTGATCGTGGCGCCGAACTCTCTTCGAGTGACAGAGACGGGACAGATGGGAGGTAAAAGAGGTAAGAATACAGGTGGTCAAAAAAGATGACGGCCGGGAGTGAATGGTGCGGGAACAGTGAAGAGAGAGTGGTGCCGAGATGGACAGTGGTGGTTTTCATTGTGGGGGCAGTGAACGATTATTATATACATTCCACAAACAAAACAATACCGACCGGCGGGAAAAAAGAAGGGTCTAATTGGAATAGACTACACAGACAGGTCAAATATAGGGTCGGTCATGATTACCTTTGATCCTTTTTTATCGTTGGTACAAGATATCACTGACCGGACAGTTTTACACAAGTTTGTGATAACCATCTCGCCGAGCCCAAAAGTCAATATCACCGATGCCTCAGGAGGTCGGTCAGTGTTTCAGATATGTAGTAGTGCTGGACCTTTTGTTCGGGGTAAGAGGTGAATAACCGATGGTAGCAAATATGTACTCCCTTCATAAACTAATATAAGAATGTTTAAATCAATACTTTAGTGTTCTAAACATTTTTATATTAATTTATAGAGAGAGTAATACTTATTTAAGTGTTATGAATAACCTATTACCCGTTCAATGAACGGTTCAAAATGATTGAGATGGCATCAAATTTCTCTTTTAAATCTGAAGTACAACTTAAGATTTCAATGATACTCTACTGCAATAGATTTTGAGCAAGCATTTATTCTCTTGTTGTCACTGTTAACAACAATGAAATGGCAATTTTGAAGGCGTAAACAAGAACAAAGTACCTTTGGATAAACTAAATAGTAGGAGTATTATTTTATTTCATACAGAAATTAGTCATCATAGTAAAATGCGAGAATTTGGCCTTTTAGCAACCAGGTTGCTCAAACGTGACCACCGCCAGCATCGAAACCGCCACCGCCACCTGCTCCAGCACCACTGCCATGCCCGCCACCTCCACCTCCACCAAAGCCTCCCCCGGCACCACCTCCGGCACCTATGCCGCCGCCAAGCCCACTATCGTGCCCACCTCCGAGACCACCACCACCACCTCCACCGGCGCCACCCCCGAGACCCCCACCACGACCGCTCCCAAGCCCACCACCACTTCCTCCTCCGAGTCCGCCTCCGCCTCCTAGTCCTCCACCAGCTCCACCCCCTACTCCAGCCCCGCCACCGAAGCCGCCACCGTGACCACCTCCGAGACCTCCACCGGCACCGCCACCACCACCAAATCCTCCTCCCCCACCAGCTCCAAAGCCGCCACCGTGTCCGGCACCACCGCCTAGCCCGCCTCCACCGCCACCTCCAAAGCCACCACCTCCTCCAGCTCCGAAACCGCCACCGGCTCCTCCTCCAGCTCCTGCACCACCACCAGCCCCAAAGCCGCCGCCATGTCCGGCACCACCGCCTAGCCCGCCTCCACCGCCACTTCCAAAGCCACCACCTCCTCCAGCTCCGAGCCCGCCACCGGCTCCTCCTCCAGCTCCTGCACCACCACCGAAGCCCCCTCCATGCCCACCTCCGAGACCTCCACCGGCACCGGCACCGCCACCAAATCCTCCTCCACCGCCTGCACCACCGCCGGCTCCAAAGCCACCACCTTGTCCAGCTCCAGCACCACCGCCAAGCCCGCCCCACCGCTACCTCCAAAGCCACCACCTCCTCCACCTCCGAGCCCACCACCGGCTCCTCCTCCAGCTCCCGCGCCACCACCGAAGCCCCCGCCATGCCCACCTCCGAGACCTCCTCCGGCACCACCTCCTGCACCAAAACCTCCCCCGGCACCTCCGCCCGCCCCACCTCCAGCTCCAAAGCCACCACCGTGCCCCCCACCAAGGCCACCTCCACCACCCAAGCCACCCCCTCCGCCGCCACCAAAACCACCACCTCCACCTAAGCCACCGCCACGACAGCGACCGTGGCGGCAGCCACGACGCCCATAGCCACGACCAAACGGGCCACGGCCGAATCCGGCGAGAGCCACGGAGCTCAGCTGCGTTGCAATGCCGAGAAGGAGTAGCAGCAAGACCGTGCGCCTGATAGTGGCGGCCATGGTCGGCTAGCTACAGACACCGCTACTCGATCCTTGCTCGCTGTCGTTGGGATGGTTCCTGCAGCCCCGATCTGCGTTGGTATTTATAGGAGCAGTTGTCGTGGTTTCTTGTGGCCGGCCGGCCTGTATGTAGTTGGTTGGCGGGTGGCGCGAACGGTGCACTAACTGAAGAGTTGCCGCGTTGGCTAGTACAGTTGAGGAGATGAGAGTAGACTCTGGAGATGGGAGTCAAACTAGCTGTCGGAGGATAAGATTGAAAAGCCATTGCATGAAGCCGTGCATGGCAGTGGGTCGCGCCACTCGAACGGCCGTGTGTCGTTGCGCGGACGAAATGGATGGCACCAAGTGCAGTGGCAGCCTGGCAGATACTGTTCACCCTCGCGGTTCACTGATCATCGCCGAGGCGCCGACGGCACTGTATCTCAATCAACTCCGCTTCAGTCGTGATCTGCTTACGGTTGGTCCAGGTTTCGGCATCAAGATTAATTAAAATTATAAGGAGAAAAGAAAACTGAACCGAGTCTTGACGCTTATACGTACTGCAATGGGAGCCTCTATTTGCCAGTTAACTAAAAAAACGAGTGCATCAATTTCTAATATGGACGGTCAGATCATCACCCAACCACCAAGAATAGATCCATGCTTCTTCCTCCTCACGATGCCCCCATCCTACCCCCGCCCTAACCTCCGGCGTCCACCACCCACGGCCGGCGGGCGCTACCGCGCACCGCCTCGTCGCCCCGCCCTTCCCTCAACCTCCCCGCACCACCGTTGCTAGCCGCCGCCCCGACCATCCCTCTATGCCCCCTGCACCTCCACCCCAAGATAGATAATGGGGCAATGAATTCACGCTAGGATAGGTAGTTGGGAGAAATTTTCAGGTACCTTTGAAATAGCAAAACGGTTTTTTTTTTCAAGTTTATTGCAAAGTGTTCAATGAATTGGATGAGTATTTACAGCTTGGGGCACCTTCTTTACAAGTTGTACAAAAGGAAACATCCTCGAGTCTCAACTACAAAATCGTCCATTCGCTCTCGTCAAATGGACCCAGCGCTGATGGTGGGGGCGCAGATGGCAACTCTGAAGCTTTTGCGTTCTTTTTCGAAAATAGGGCGGCCTTCCTTTCGCGAAGGTTCGAGAAAAAATTTGTATTCTTTTCTTCCGGTGATTTTTTCTCATCATTTGGCGATGTTTTCTTCTCATCCTTGGCTACACGCTTCCACAGAGACTGGCGATCTTTGCCGGTGAAATTCAGCTTGAGCTTGAAGCGGTTCTTATTCTCGGCAGACTTCTCGTCAGGTTGCTCCGTGATCTGAAGAGCGTCTTCAGGATGGGTTACTATGGCCTCCATCGTCTCATAAACCTGGCAAAGTATGTTAACTGTTAATACCACTGTATGCAGTGACATAATTTTCAGATGAATAAACAATAGCAGAGTACCTTGCAGATCTCATCCAGCTTTTCTTTTGACATGTCATCCTGGTAAATGCCAATGATGTAGTCTTTACAATCGTAGAATAATTTCGACAGATTACTGTCTGCTGGTAGCACTGATTCAGCTGCTACAAAGCATACAGAAAGCTGATATACAAGCAGCAAGTAGTAAGGCCTTGAAATAATGACATGGAACTACAAGAAAACATCACGGAGACAAAAATGCAAACATTCAACTCACAATGACTGAGAGTAGCTGCTGAAACAGTTTTGCTGGTTCAATAACTTCCAACGCATCAAATATGCTCTCCCTACAAGATTACATCACTCCAATAATCATTTACGAGCAACTCAAGATCCAGCGCAGAAAACCGCCAAAATATTTTGTACTTACACAGCTAAATCTTCATCATATAGCGGAGTTTGTTCAATAGCGGGTATAGGTTTTGCTGCTTCCCACAATTCCTTCCACAAATTTCCTTCTAGTTAAGCACAATACATCAAAATGTAGAAGACATTTAGGTTAGAGTTGGCAAATAAGCGAGCAACCATAGGGAAGAGAGGGAGAAAATTGTTACCTTTTGTTTGCATCCTGTCACTTAGCCTGCCACGTCTAGATGAGCCCTCCCCTACTGTTGCATTGCTTGCTGCACGATCTTCAGACCAGTCAGGTGGAGAGTGCCACCTAATGAAATCTTCAAGGACACATCCCGGGTTTGCAGCCTATTGTCCAAAAGAAAATTATTGCTTAGGAACCTCAATCAGACAGACTCACAGCCAGTGCCTGGGCAACTTTAAACTTGCCTTGAACGCCTGCATATCTGATAAAAGCTGAGAACAGCCAGCACCAACACTGAAAACATGTATACAAGGCAGTGTCACAATCATTGCTCTATTGCTCAAAAGTTAAGGAGAAACCTTAGCAACATAAATGGTAACTATTGTCATACATAATTATATTGCGCTTTAAGTGAGGAACAGATTGGTATCGGTAGAAGGAAATAATAAATAACAATTAAGAATGCTATGCAAAACTTATGTCAAATCATTCCCTCAGATTTAACTTGTGGCATGTGCAGTATGGTAGTACAAATGAAAGATTGACATGCCTTCCTGTCCGTAAGACAAGTTCCTCTGTTTCTTTTATGAGCTCTGCTGTCATAATAGGGCCTTCCTGAACATATATATTGTGCGAGCATTCAGAATACTGAAAGAAAGCACCATAGAAGATGAAGTAACAAACAATACAACAGCTTACCTGCAGAATCGGAGAATATACAGGCTCACCAGTTTCTAACAGTGTTAAGTTCCCGGATGCACAGTCAACACCAAGCCGAAGAACCTGATCACCACTGCTATTGCTTGCGTAAATCCCACTGTCACGAGAATCTCCATTTGAATACCTGGGATTTGAGTTATCAATACATTCCTGTTTTAGCGAGGAATCAAGTGTCTCCTTTGCTGCTTTTCTTCGTTTTTTCCTGGCAATGCAGCAATTTATAACTTGCATCTCCTGATATAGTAAACAGCAATTCAAGTCCGGGGCAGCATTTAATGACATTCGAGGCACTGGTTGCCCATCAGACCATAGTTTCTTCAACTGCACGTATACCAAAAGAATTAAATGTGGTGCTGACATTTAGTTTTATTGAAGTTTATAAATTTATTAAGGATTTTGCTTGTCTTGTTCCCTCACAAACCAAATTCCTTTTGTGTGAAATGTAGTGACTAATGATCTTATGCCGCTTAGCAATTTGTATGATCAATAGGTGAATTTCAAAGCAGCATGTCCAAACAATAGGTGCACATATCACCAACACACTTACCTCAACAACTACAGATTGCCAAAAAAATGCCATCTTGTGTACAGAACTAATGCTGCCAATAATCTCTCCCAAGTGATGAACAAAGCTTCCAGGTGGTGCACCATGGATATCCCTGGACAAAGATGCTGAATGAAGTAATTCTGGGGCACACTGACTTTCGTCGTGGGGCAACTCTTCCGCTGAAAAGATAATTATGTAATATATTGCAACACTTGAATTGCAAAGTAAGAAGAAAAAAACAGCTCAGCACATCGTGGTAACATACCAAATTTGAACAACGAGTACATCAAGGATTTTGTTTCATCGTCACCAAAAAATTCAGAACTAGATCTTTCCTCCTTTTCACGGCGAACAAGTGACTTAACAACAGACAAGCTCAAGCCACCCTTCTCTTTCAGATATTGGTCACCACTGAACTTCATATCATTCATTGAACTGAATCTTTTTCCATCTCTAGAGAACACGAAAAAGTGGTTTACAATTCGTAAAATAAAAGAAACAAATCAAGTAAAAAGAAAGCACTTCAGAAATGTAAAATGCAATATGATGCATGTTTTCTTGCAGCACTAAGTGTACTTTTCCATTCAAAAAATAAGTGAAGCACTAAATGGAAAACAAACTTACTCAATGGCTGCAATCAACTGTTTAACTACTGAAGCTGGGGGAAAGGACAGGTTAGATGAAGAAGTTGACCCGGCTTCTATCTTCAAGCCCACCTCGTCTGCTGAGGGGATTACCTCAGGGATCTGGAAGCAATAAATGTTTTGCACCTTATGTGACAATTGCAGGGCACAACCATTTCAACATCTAATTTGCATTTATAATTTATAATGAGAAAGACCACAAAATGGATAGGTAAGTATTCAACAAAGAGGCCTTTTAGGTGGATTAAACATCGGGTGTCAATTATAGAAGCATACACATCAGTCGCACGCCGCCCACGTTCTTTATTCCGTTCCAATGGAATATAAACCTCCACACCCACCATTATCAGTTATGGAAATTGATATGGAAGGACTTCCAATTCCACTCAAGTGAGCAAAACAAGCCAAGCTTAATTCCATTTTTCTGAATGCATGGCAGGAGCTCGGCCATTCTTTTAGAAGAAGCAAGCGCGGAAAAAAGCTAGAGAACAAGTATGTACAAAGTTTGACCACCAACTGCTGGTACTTCCAAGTACGGCGAATGGCAAGGCCAGCCATCACAAAACTTCAAAAGAAAAGGATCACAAGAAATCGAGAAGCCTCGACATTAGGTTAACCAAATAGTCACACCATGGAGCATTCACAAAGCCTCAATATGATGTTATCAAGTACTCCCTCCGATCCATATTAATTGGCACACACTTTGTACAAATTTGTAGAGAGTTGTATTAAGTGTGCGTCAATTAATAAGGATCAGAGGGAGTAGCTGCTATTAGCTGAAACGTCTGGTCTCTTTCCACCCATTGAGGCCCAACTCCAAACCTCACAACTCTGCTACGCGTTGCCACAAGAACAGGGTCACGCACACATAGAACAACTTCACAGTCGCTGATAACAACTTCCAAGTTTACACACATATTCAGAAAGCAACAACCAAACCTGACGAATTGAACACCCCACCGGACACCACGTATCACCGATTCAGCACCACAACACGCCCCTCTCACAGCCTCACCTCAGCAGGACTGCTCAAGCATCGGACTGATAGACTCTACACACACGAAGCGGCAGTCGATTCGACGGCAATGACAGGAGCATGTACCTCATCAGGCGGAGGCTTCACGTCCGGCGCCTGACCCGAGGCGGAAGCGGCCGCTTCAGCGTCGACCTGCCGATCCATCGAGGTCCTGGGCGACGGCGTCCTGTGCCCGCTGGATCCGTCCGCATCTGCACATGCCACGAGCGAATTCGAACCGAAGCTCATCAGATTCGGACCCCGGAACGAGCAGAAGTGGAACGGGGGAGGACTGGAAAGGAGTCAGGACACATGAGTACGCCGTTGGTACCTCGGAGGTCGGCTTTAATGTCGGTGAGCACGCGCTCGGCGCGGGCGGCGGCGGAGTGGATCGCCGTGCGCGCCCGCGACACGAGAGACGTCGACGACGCGGGGGGAGGAGGAGGCAGCTGGTGCATGGTGGGCCTACTTGGCAGTGGCGTGGGGGAAAGGGGGAAGAAGCGAAGGAAGAGGAGCTGGAGGAGGTACGGGGATTGGGGAGACTGAGCGCAGCCGGCAGCACAAGCCAAGGAATTTGTTTTTACGATTTTCATATATATTTTAAAACGGAATTGCTATTTCCCATCTACGTAGATGTGATACTATAATATCTCACATCTAACATCATTACAATCTGATTAATGTTTTAAGATTTGTTATTTTTTGTCCGTGGGCTGTTCTTGCCTTTTTTAGTTTTTTTTTTTTGCTGTTTTTAAACAACGTTTTGAAATGACCAGTGCACCAGACCGAGTTGTTGGGCTGCTCTTGTTTTTAGGGTCTCATGTTCCTTTTTTTTACTGGTGTTTTTCTGTCTCTGTTGGGCTATAGTATTCGCTTGTTTTTATTTATTTGGACAGTAACCAGAAAGAGAGAGAGCTACTAATTACATGTTTTTCACAAAAGAAAATAATTAATTACTTGTGATTCTTGTCTTTTATAGGAAAACACTTGTAAACCACCTTGTTTTTTGTTTTTTGTTTTTGTTTTCTTTATTTTCCCTATCTAGTTTTTCTTTATTTTTTTATAATAGATTCGTGAATAAGATTCTTTTGAATATTTTTATAAAATTTTGAAACATTTTTAATGTTTGTAAGCATCTTCTAAATTCATGAATATATTTTTATACGGAAAGTGGTCTTATCTAAATTTGCCACCGTTTGATTTAGTTTCTATTAAAAAAATTGCAAGCGGTCGATCCTGCGCCTACTTGGTCGCCATTTGTTTGTCGTGCATTCTTTTATTGGTTTGTTTGGCTTTATTTTTGTTAGTCCATTATAATGCCACGCTAACAGCCTGTTTCATTGTGTTGTTTCTAGGCCACGACGTAGAATTGCAAAAGACAAGAAAAGATAAGGTCAATTGCGTTGTCCCCCATTCTTTCTAAGCTTTATCTAGATGATATTTAGCAATGTCTTATCTAAGTTGTTGTCCGTTGGATCTTGCTGCTGTAATTTCCATGCAAACTCTTGGTCTTTGTGTCGTCGTTCAATGTATTCATCTGTCACTTTGTTCCCTTTTGTTCATTTGTCAGCCCATTCGTGTTGTACATATGTTATTTTTGTCAGTCATTTTTTTTGCTTGTGATCTTGTGTACCCATTTTATCCGGAATGCGTTGTAGAAGTAGAAGAGCCAGGTTATGTCGCTTGTCAAAGTTAAAAGTCTACCCTCGACTTTTAACTGGGTCCATAGTTTGTTTTTCATCTAAGTTGCAAGTCCATCATCGACTTGTAACTCGACTCATACATTACTGCAGAATGGTCCAAACACGAGAGTCCAATCAGAGACCCTTCGACGAAACTTTGTTCGATGCATTAATCACATACAGTGATGAAATAAAACCGTCAAAAAGATACAAAACGTTTGCGATGGCGGAGACATCAAACACAATTCAGATAGAGTTGCGTGTGCGATGCGTGGCATACGGTTCACTCCAGTGAACTATTTGCGATGAGGTAGGACAACAGAAATGGGCAGCCAGATGAAGGTGTGTGCGATATATGGCATATAGTTCACTAAATGAACTGTTTTTTATTAGGCAACACAATAGAAACGGTCAGCCAGATCAAAGGTGTGTGCGATATACGGCATACAGTTCACTCAGATGAACTGTTTGCGTTGAGCCAAGAGAACAGAAACGGTTCAACTTAACAAGATGTGTGTGGTACACGGCAAATAGGTCTGTAATTAGAAATGTGTGCGAAGACCGATAATAACACAGATGGTTGATGCTAATACGCCATGTGTGCTCTGGGCAAACACGTCCTGGTATACAATTATAAGCGATTGATGAATTCATCATTGACGGTTTCCCTAGTATGTTCCGTGTGCGATGTGATTGCATACAGAACAACAACATATATATTAATAAGGACATGATTGCGCAACCAAATTAAACATCCAATTACATAGGTGGCTAGTACACACATGACATTTCCATACACCGAAGTAAATTATTACATGCATAATTAATTAGGATAAATGATTATCTGATCATCATCTACTTCTTCTTGTGACGCTTGCCGCCACTGCTCTACTAGGATAAACGGAACAGTATTTTTTACTGTGAATAGTGTGCTCTGTTGGGCACACAAGTATATGATCATAGCCTTGGGCAAGCAATGTGCCCGCACGCGTCGTGCTAGCTCGATGTTCCTTCTATGCTGAGTTTTCATTAATTGATGGCGTTTTATGAACACGCCACCGTTTCCCGCCATTTTCTCACCGGTTTTTCGCTGATACCCAACGATATTGCGCATAAACCTAGGCGGCGCGCGGCGCATCAAGGTGACAAGCGCAACCTGTAGCACATCCACCTTTTTCAAGCATGCCAACCCAATAAAGTGCCGCCTCTGCCATCAACCTCCTCGACGAGGAAAACGAGAAGGCGCCACGGCCCGTCGAGGCCGAGGCGCTCCCTGGCAATGCGATGGACGACGTCGTGCTGCGCGTCATCGTCAGGGTTGAGCAGACCCTTGGCGCACGGCGCTTCAGCACAGCGGATCAAGATCATGTCAGCGCTGAGAGGCTACAGCTCGCCGCACAACATGATCGATGGTGCACCGCAGAGCAAGCTAGGCGCGTCCGCACTGATAGGTTGAGGCTCGCCGCATAGTGAGACCGTTCGAGCGCCGAAAAGCGAGAGGCGTGGTGCACCGCACAGCAAGAGCGGATCCATCAGCGCTTGCCTGCTGTCGACAGGGCGTCGCAGCTGGGTACGCGTCCCGTCAGTACCCCCATTCCTCGCCAGGAGTAGGCAGAGGATGTCTGCACCGTACTTGCACCAGAGGTCGGCCGCGTCGTATTGCACCGGATGCTCGCCGCGATGTTCGCATGGGTCGCGTCGTTTGCCTTGTCTGTGGCCCGCTCGATGCCAACGCGTTGGTCGCTAGGCTCGACCGCCTCCTTGGCCCAGGTGTCCACCTGAGCGCAGTAGAGGAACATGGCTGTCACATCCTCGAGCTGGTGATCTCTAATGAAATAGCCAACTTGAAGCTCGAGATCGCGCTCCAGATGTACCGCAAGCGTGTCGACCGCTTGGACGAACGCCTGCACGAGTTTAGGCAGAGCCAAGGGCTACCATAGGCAAGGGCTGCTGGTCATGGACGTGTTTTATTTTGTTGAGTCGTTTTGATGTGGATCGCTATGTATTCACAACAATCATAATATTGCTATGTTTATTGCTCTGTTTCAATTTGTGTACTCTGTTTCCGTTCTTATATGTTCTGTTTCAATGTCTGTATATATGCTTTCCATAATGTATGTGGATGATAACAACTAGATATAAATTAGTATACGAAACAGATAGAAAATGGAATTCATAATATATATTAATTGTTCATTAGTTCATCACATAATATATATAATATCATCACTTATACGTGATGATACTTAACTATTATGTACAATGCATAAAATTAAAAACAAACAATACTAAAACTTATAATCCCTCCTGGGGACAGTATTCCGGCAGTCCCTCGCCAGTAGCTCCCTGGTGTGCGGCGTCTTCCCAGCACGGAGGCAGTACTCCGCCTCCTCCGCCTCGCAGCGCTTGACATTACAAAAAAAGCCACTTCCGTGATGATACGTATTTGTCACAGTAGGTCACGTTTTCTGTTATGCATGTACATCCATGACCATTTTATAACAAAATCAAGATAGTCATACCTGTGCTGTCATAGAAGTGTTCCATGACATTACCAAAATTATCATCACAGAAGTGTCCACTTCCATGATGATAAATCGCGCGCCATAGAAGTGCTTTCGTCAAGGGTAACCGACACGTGGCATCCACTGTAGCGGGTCGCTGTTAAGCTATCGGGTTCCGGTTTGGATCCGCTAACCCATTAACAGCCTGGACCAATGGGGATTTTCCACGTGTAAAATTCTCATTCGCCGGCAGATCCACGTGTCGGCCCAGCGTTCGGACAGTTGTCATCCAGCGAATGGACGGGACGCGCCTATGATACGTCGACATGTGTCTCGGCCCAATAGCGACCCATTCAGGTTAAAAGGCCGGGCCTGTCAAAATAAGCAGGCCGGCCCATTAGCGGCCTACTTGAGCCAGACTCATTCACAAGCACGACCCATACAAGTTACACAGAATCAGCCCATCAAAGGCCCATTCTAGATTTGACAATTTCCAGCCCATCGTCAGTTCCAGCCCGTTAATGGTCCGCTACGTCTTTGGGCCCAATTACGACCCGAGCTTCTTTCGCCCTGTTAGCAGCCCATCGTCAGTTCCAGCCCGTTAACGGCCCGAAACGTCTTTCGGCCTTTTCTCGGCCCATTCTGCAGTTGGGCCAACTTCTAGCCCGTTGTGACTTTAGGCCTGTCCTTGGCCCATTCGGTAAATGGGCCAATTCCTAGCCTATTTTGTCTTTCGGCCTGTTAACGGCCCGCACAACAGTTGGGCCTTTGTCTGTGCAACCTAATTTTGGGTCCATTAGCGGCCCATGTTCCGCAGGGCAAAATTTCAGCCCGACGCGACTTTCGGCCTGTTAAAAGCCTAGTCTGTAAATTGGGCCTCCTCTGGCCCAAAACACTTTCGGCCTCTTACTGGCCCGTAAAATAAAAGGGCCGAGACAAAATTGACATTTATTTCGGCCTACTAGAGGCCTGCGGGCCATTTCCATTTATACGGCCCTATCGAGCTTTCGTCCTGTTAACGGCCTGCCAAGAGCCGTTGTTACGGTGGGCCACATCATTTGGGATCCACTAAATATTATTTTGACCAGCCCAATTAAGACCCGCTTTGACTACACATGTTTATTCATTTGGATGGCGTCCAGGAAATGTTTGGGCATGTTGGCCCCCTTTTCAACGATATAGCATATTCAAAGAATTATGCTACTCTATACTATCGCCTCTAAAAAACATACACTATATAATAAAGAGACTAAGGCATAGAAACGTAGAATAATCCTACACTATACAATAAAGAAATTACAGCTAATTATACCCACTGGGCATTATAGTTCGGCACCAGTGATAATAAAGCGTACACAAACCGCAAATTACATACACTGGGCAAATAAAGCTCATACATCATGGACACGCATCAACAGAACTTAGCATTTGAACTATAATCTCTTCAGAAAATAGGATTGGCCGGATTCAGATAGCACAATTTTCAGTCTACAAAATCTCCAATTCCTTCGTGGTTACCTCAGTGTCTCGTTTCATTTTTTTGCCTCCTGCATCTAATACCTGCAAGTCCAGTCTCAACTTGTTGATTGCACGTTGAGAATCATCTACATGTTGTCTTGCCACATCTGGTTGATGCTCGAGAACATCAACACATTCCAATTCCAATCCATAATCATTTGGTAACGACCATGCTACACTACTCGCAGATCTTTGTGTTGATGTCACTTCATCCTGAAATGTTTCTGTAAGTACACATGACTAGGGCAAAAATATAGTTACAACAATGAAGCAAGCAAGACAGACTATTTTGTACACGGCAAAACAGGACTAACAATAATGTTACACGTCCTGAAGCATACGCAGGTGATATTTTTAAAATTATAAAAATGATAGTCTGTGCAGCCCGCATACAGAAATCTCTCTTAGCTCACCAGAGGAGCATGATGTTGGGGCCAAATCCAAAACACAGACATGTTACAAATTTAGACATGTTGCATATAAGTAAGCAAGCAGTTGGCCATTCTGTAGCTCAATTAAAGTCTTAGGGAGCATAATGAATAACAAAGGGATTCATAACCTACTACAGCAAGAAAAACTATGCAATCATTAGCCTAGTATAAACTAGATTGCCAGCCTCATGCATTAATAGTTGGTTAATAGACTTCAAAGCTTCAGGCACACTTCGCGAGAGTAATTAAATGGTAAGGCCTTTAATTATGTCAACTAATAGTTATACAAGTACCCAACATCAGGCATCATTGTTTGGGCATCTCATTAACCGAGGACAAATAAAGCAATTGAAAAGAGCAATTTAACTATGCCTGAAACAAACAAGCAATTGAACTGTTGAGTTGGCAGCATGCATACATGCACGCCTCAATAACATCCATGGCCTAGCTACATTTACTATATAAAGGGACAAGTAGTGTAATATTGTTTGCCCCCTATGAAGTATCTCGACTAGTATGTAACCAATATCCTAGTAATGATAGGGAGGCTACTGATGTAAATATGCGTTTGGTTATGACATTTATGACATCGACAACTCTACCATGGTAGGAAGTCATAACCCACAAGTATAGGGGATCAGTTGTAGCCTTTCTCGATAAATAAGAGTGTTGAACCCAACGAGGAGCTAAAGGTAGAACAAATATTCCCTCCAGTTCTATCGACCAGCGATACAACTCTACGCACGCTTAATGTTCGTTGTACCTAGAATAAGTATGAAACTAGAAGCACTTTGTAGGTTTGATAGGATAGGTTTGCAAGATAATAAAGAGCACGTAAATAAAAAGTAGGGGCTGTTTAGATAAAGACACAACTAAGTTAGTTTTAGTTGAGAGCTTTTTGTCACGAGAAAGTTATTTGTCCCTAGGCAATCGATAACTAGACCGGTAATCACTATTGCAATTTTATATGAGGGAGAGGCATAAGCTAACATACTTTCTCTTCTTGGATCATATGCACTTATGATTGGAACTCTAGCAAACATCTATGACTACTAAAGATCATTAAGGTAAAACCCAACCATAGCATTAAAGTATCAAGTCTTCTTTATTCCCATACGCCATAACCCACTTATCTGTGTTTGTGTTTCTATCACTCACGCAACACAGACAATAAGCAAACCATGAACATATTGCAAACCCTACAGCGGGGATCCCTCACGCTTGCGCGACACAGAGAGCACCATAGGACAACACCAATAATAAAACATGCAACTCAAACCAATCACGATCATCAATGAATCCATAGGACAAAACGGATCTACTCAAACATCATAGGATAGCCATACATCACTGGGAAATAATATATAGCGCTGAGCACCATGTTCAAGTAGATATTACAGCGGGGAGAAGGGGTGTTACATCGCTGCATAGAGGGGGAGAGAGTTGGTGATGACGGCGGCGAAGTTGTTAGTGTAGATTGTCGTTGCGATGATGCCCCTGGCGGCGTTCCGGCACCACCGAGAGAGAGGGGGAGAGAGCCCCCCTTCTTCTTCTTCTTGCTTGACCTTCCCCCTAGATGGGAGAAGGGTTTCCCCTCTAGTCCTTGGCTTCCATGGCGGTGGAGGGGCGGGAGCCCCTCCGAGATTGGATCTCTCTCTCTGTTTCCTTCTGTTTCTGCGCTCCCAGATTCTGGCCTTTCACCATTTCTTAAATTCCCAGAGATCCATAACTCCAATTGGGCTAAAATTTTAACACGATTTTTATCCGGATATTAGCTTTCTTACACCAGAAGAAGGGCACCAACCGCCTTATGGGGTGGCCACAAGGACAAGGGGCATGCCCTACCCCCAGGGCACGCCCTACATCCTTGTGGGCCCCTCTCGCATTGTCTCGCATTGATTCTTTTTCCCAAAAATCACATATATTCCAAAAAAATCTCCGTAAGTTTTTATCGCGTTTGGACTCCATTTGATATGGATTTTCTGCGAAACAAAAAACATGCAACAAACAGGAACTGTCACTAGGCGCTGGATCAATATGTTAGTCCCAAAAAATCATATATAATAGCATATAAGTGCATATAAAACATCCAAGATAGATAATATAATAGCATGAATACTTCATAAATTATAGATACGTTGGAGACGTATCAGCATCCCCAAGCTTAATTCCTGCTCGTCCTCGAGTAGGTAAATGATAAAAGAAATAATTTATTAAGTGTGAATGCTAGCAAGTGCACAAGTTTGATCAATGATAGTTCCAAACACTTTTTCTAGTATCATTATATATCATAAACAGTAGCTCATCTCATAAAACTTCTCATGATCAAGTAGCAAGCTATTCACAAGTTAAAGTATAGACCATAAAGTTTCTTGAAAACTAACAAACCATGTTCTTAGTCATCAAACAATTGCAATTCATCTTATTTTCAGGAAGGGTCTATGTAAGAGCTTTGATTTAGCAAATCCCACATACTCAACTATCATATAGTATTTCACAATTGCTAACACTCACGCGATACTGATGGGTACAAAGTTTCAATCGGACACAGAGAAAAATAGGAGCTCATAATTTCGCCTCCCAACCTTTTACCTCAAGGGTAATGTCAACTATAATACTTTATGAAAACCTACATATGAGTGGATATATATATATATATATATATATATATATATATATATATATATATATATATATATATATATATATATATATATACGGATCTCTCCAACACATAGTGCTTGCCAAAAGAAAAGAGTGTAAAAAGGAAAGGTGATGATCACCATGACTCTTGTATAAGGGTAGAAGATAAAAGTAAAAGATAGGCCCTTCACAGAGGGAAGCAGAGGTTGTCATGCGCTTTTATGGTTGGATGCACAAAATTATAATGCAAAAGAACGTCACTTTATATTGCCGCTTGTGATAAAGACCTTTATTATGCAGTCCGTCGCTTTTATTTCTTCCATATCACATGTTCGTATAAAGCTTATTTTCTTCATACTAATAGATCATACATATTTAGGGAGCAATTTTTATTGCTTGCACCGATGACAACTTACTTGAAGGATCTTACTCAATCCATAGGTAGGTATGGTGGACTCTCATGGCAAAACTGGTTTAAGGGATGTTTGGAAGCACAAGTAGTATCTCTACTTGGTGCAAAGAATTTGGCTAGCATGAGAGGGAAAGGCAAGCTCAACATATTGGAGGATCCATGATAATATAACTTCTATTCGGATATAAGAAAACATAACCCATTATGTTGTCTTCCTTGTCCAACATCAACTTTTTAGCATGTCATATTTTAATGAGTGCTCACAATTACAAAAGATGTCCAAGATAGTATATTTATATGTGAAATCTCTCTTCCTTCAATATTCTTTCATGAATTGATCAAGTGACCAATGTTGAGTTTGCTAACTTTCAATAAATTTTACCACCTATACTTCTTATAAGTGAAGTCATTACTCCCCATGGGATAAGCATATGAAGCATATATAACTTCAGATCTATGATATTCAATTCATTCAACCATTTACTCATAGGATATAAGTGAAGCACATGAGTAAATGACAAACTACTCCAAAAAGATATAAGTGAAGAACAATGAGTAGTCAAATAATTAACTAGCCATGGGAGGACTCTCTCTCATTCAAGATTTCAGATCCAATGATTTTATTCAAACAGCAAGTAAAATGAAAATATGCTCCAAGCAAAACACATATCATGTGACGAATAAAATTATAGCTCCGAGTAAGGTATACCGATATTTTCGAAGATGAAAGAGGGATGCCTTCCAGGGCATCCCCAAGATTAGGCGCTTGAGTCTTCCTTGAATATTACCTTGGGGTGCCTTGAGCATCCCCAAGATTAGGGTCTTTTCACTCCTTATTCTCCTAAATAAACCACGCGTTGTGAGCTGATAAGCAAAAGTAGAATCAAGATGCTCACATGGATGTCCAAAAGTGAAATACAGACCACCAATCTTGCTATTGTCAGGGGTGTTATACTGAAACAAAACATTCACGGCATAAGCCATCCCATAATCCCACACACACTGTGCAGTTGGAGCTCATAAGCAATATCTGCACGTCGGTTGAAATCATTTTATTTCCCTTCCTTGCATTCTATGCATGTCGTGCTCTTTCCTTCCTTGCTTGCTGCTCCTTCATTTGGTCTGTTTTCCTTTCTTTTCTTCCTCTGTCACAAGAACTCAATTCCTTTCTTTCCTTATTTCTCTCGCACGTCGGCATCTTATTTCCTTCGTTCCTTTCTTTCTATGCATGTCGTCCTCTTATTTCCTTCCTTCCTTTCTATGCATGTCGTCCACTTTCCTTCCTTCGTTTATTTATTCCCGAGATAGCTCCTTGATACATCGAAGATGAAAGCGTATATAAATTGAGTGGATTAGACGAAAGAAGGTGAGGTGGGACTATTTAATAGAACGAACAATTTTATCTACAGAAAATACTGGGACAGCTCAGTTGGTTGCAACGATTGATCTGTGAGAGGGAGGTCGCAAGTTAAATTCTCTACAAGAGCAAATATTTTTACCTTGCCTTATGTGGGCCTTCTTTCTTGGGCCATAGTGCCAAGTTGGGCCGAGAAGCCCACTGTGCGTACGCACTGGGCGTGTAACTCAGATCGAAGAGACGACCAAATTTACGTTCAGAGGAAACAAAAAGTCTAACGACGGACGGAGGGAATTCACTTTTGACGGACGAAATTTATAGCGGAAGAAGCGTTTAACCCTTTAATAATAGGTATAGATGAACTGGAGCTAGTGTCGTATTGCCCTAGGTTATGACTGTCACATGATGAATATCATCCAACAAATCGGCGATCCAATGCCTACGATTTTCCTACATATTGATCTTGCTAAGTTACTACTGCTACTGTTACTGTTGCACTTGCTACAAAATCACTGATATCACTGTTACCGTTACTATTATTGTTGTCACTATTATCAAAACTATCATACTACTTTTCTACTGATTACTTTGCTGCAGATAATTAATCTCTAGGTGTGGTTGAATTGACAACTCAGCGGCTAATACTTGCAAATATTCTTTGGCTCCCCTTGTGTCGAATCTATAAATTTGGGTTGAATACTCTACCCTCGAAAACTGTGGTGATCCCCTATACTTGTGGGTTATCAAGAACTTTTTCTGGCACCGTTGCCGGGGAGCATAGCTATATTTGTTGAGTCACTTGGGATTATTATCAATTTATCACTATGAAGAATCTGAAGGATGCTAAGACTAAGATTTTTCCCTCTAAGACGAGGGAAGGTAAGGAACTGCCATCCAGCTCCGCTTTAGATTCACCTTCTATTATAAGTAAACTTGCAACACCACCACATGCTATCAATCCTGATATGTTGCAAGTTATTGATGATGCTACTTCTACTATGAATGATGGTTATGATGATGCTAGTACCTTGCAAGATGATGATGTGCCACTAGGTGAATTTCTGGATGAACAACTTGCTAGAGTAAGACAACATGATATTGTTAAAACTGATGATGAGCTTGAAACTGAAAATCTTGAAACACCTACTAGAACTAGTCCTCATAGATATGAATTGCCAAAAGTACCGAAGGTTATGTTATGAATGAGGAGACAACTAGAGATATTCTTGCTTGTAAGGATAGAGACGATCTAGAGAGATTATTATGCAAGTATAAGGAGAATCCCTGAATGCTAGAATGAAGTATGATCCTAGGTTTGCTACTTCACCTATCTTTATTGATGATAAGGATTATGAATTCTCTATCGACCCAGAGTTAATTACTTTGGTTGAATCTGATCCTTTCCATGGTTATGAAACTGAAACTGTTGTGGACAACATCTTACTAAGTTGAATGACATAGCCACCCTTTTTACTCATGATGAGAAAACTCGCTATTACTATATTCTCAAATTATTTCTGTTCTCATTAAAGGGTGATGCTAAAGCTTGGTACAATACTCTTGCTCCTGGTTGTGTGCGTAGTCCCCAGGATATGATTATGATTTATTACTTCTCTGAAAAATATTTTCCTGCTCATAAGAAACAAGCTGCCTTACAGGAAATATTTAACTTTGTGCAAATTGAAGAAGAGAGTCTCCCGCAAGCTTGGGGGAGGCTTCTCCAATTGCTTACCGCTTTGCCTGGTCATCCTCTTAAGAAAAATGAAATACTTGATATCTTCTATGATGGACTAACTGATGCTTCTAGGGATTTCCTAGATAGTTGTGCTGGTTGTGTTTTCAGGGAACGAACTATTGGGCAAGCTGAAGAATTATTGAATAACATATTGAAAAAGTATGATGATTGGACTCTTCCTGAACCACCGCCTAAACCCACTCAGAAGAAGAGGGGTATATTATATCTCAGTCCTAAAGATATGCAAGAGGCAAAGAAATCTATGAAAGGAAAAGGTATTAAAGCTGAGGATGTCAAAAATTTACCTCCTATTGAAGAAATACATGGGCTTGGTACACCACCACTGCCTAAGGTGGTAGAGGTAAATTCTCTAATGAAATTCAATGATAATGATAATCCTCACAATATGCATCCTAGCCAATGCCTTTATGAGTTTGAGAATTACACCAGAAAACAAGATCACTTCAATGCAAATGTTATGAAACAGTTGAAATACAATTCTGATATGATTGCTCGCTTGAGTGATTTGTTATTTAGAATCTCAAATGATCTTAGAGGTGTGGGGAAGCATGCTTCTATGGTTCAAACTCGGTTAGAACAAGTTGCTAAATCTCAAAGAGTGTTGCTAGATGAAACGAATAATAATATCAATGATCATGTTGTTAGAGTAATGACAAGAGGTGGTAGAATGACTCAGGAACCACTCTATCCTGAGGGACACCCAAAAAGAATTGAACAAGACTCTCAAAGAGTTACCACTGATGCACGTAATCCTTCTAAAAAGAAAAAGAAGAAGAAAAATGATAGGACTTTGCATGCCTCTAGTGAACCTGAAGTAGAAAACCTCCTGATAATGATAATGAAGTTTCTATCTCTGATGCTGAAACTCAACCTGGTAGTGAATAGTCACCTTCTGATAAGGAAAAATATAATTATGAGGTTCATGAAGACACCCAAATGAATAATAAAGAACCAGACAATGATGTTGAGATAGAACCTGCAGTTGATCTTGATAACCCACAACCTAAGAATAAAAGATATGATAAAAGAGAATTTGTTGCTAGAAAACACAGTAAGGAAAGAGAACCGTGGGTTCAAAAGCCTATGCCCTTTCCACCTAAGTCAACTAAAAATAAAGATGATGAAGAATTTGAACGCTTTGCTGAAATGCTGAGGCCAGTCTTTTTGTGTACTCGCTTGACCGAAATCCTTAAAATGCCTCCGTATGCAAAGTACATGAAAGACATCATCACCAATAAGAGAAAAATACCAGAAGCTGAAATCTCCACCATGCTTGCTAATTATACTTTTAAAGATGGAGTACCTAAAAAACTTGGAGATCCGGGAATACCAACTCTACCTTTCTCTATCAAAAGAAATTATGTGAAAACTGCTTTGTGTGATTTGGGAGCTGGTGTTAGTGTTATGCCTTTCTCTTTATATTAAAGACTTCATTTGAATAAACTCACACCTACTGAAATATCTTTGCAAATGGCTGACAAATCAACTGCTATACCTATCGGTATCTATGAGGTTGTGCCCGTTGTTGTTGCTAATGTTACTATTTTGACTAACTTTGTTATACTTGAGATGCCCGAGGACGACAACATGTCGATTATCCTTGGTAGACCCTTCTTGAATACTGCAGGGGCTATTATTGATTGCAATAAAAGCAAGGTCACTTTTCATATCAATGGTAATGAGCATACGGTGCACTTTTCGAAGAAACAATTCCAAGTGAATGGTATTAATGTTATTGAAAAATCTCCGACAATCACTATTGGAAGTTTTCAACTACCTCTACCTACTGTTAAAAAGAAATATGAAATGCTTATTGTTGGAGACATTCATATCCCCGTTGACGTAACTTAATGATTTACAAAAGTTCTTCGGTTTCATTCTAATCGAAAGTGGTTATTAATAAGACTTGATCAACCTTACTAATGGATCATTTTTTAGAGGTATGAAGTTGATGAATTTAGTGAGCACTACCTTCTGTCCCTACCTTTTGTTTTCTGTTTTTATTAGTTAAATAAAATAAAATGCCATGTTTTGTCTGTTTTCTGAATTTCCCGTGCAATAAAAAATGACCCAAAAATAAAAGTTCTCAGAATGCTCCGAAAATTTAATACGTTTTTCTAAATATTTAAGAATTTTTGGTGCAAATAATATCATAGGGAGGTGCACCAGGTGGGCACGCGAGGACTCCCAGCGCACCCTGGTGGGTTGTGATCCCCACGTGGGCCCCCTCACTTGTCCCTTCATACCACATCATCACCTACCTCCAGAAAAAATCACCATTGCTCTCTCTCTCTCTCTCTCGTGTTCTTGCTCTCAAACCCTCGGATTTCGATGTCTTTGCTCAAGGCTCCATTTCTGAAACTATTTCGGGGGATTGTTGCTTGGTATGTGACTCCTCCATTTGTCCAATTAGTTCTTGATTTAGTGGTTTATATTTTGAATAATTAGCTACTCTTGGTGCAGCTGTAAGATGAGCTTGCATGTTTAATTCTTAGAGTTCTAAGTAGTTTGAATGCTTGCTATGGCTTCTATACAACCCTATGAGTAGTTGCTACCAATCTTGTAGAGTTTTGTTGAGAAGATTTTGTGGACTAAAAATTTCAGAATTTTTGTTCATAGGAAAACCATGAGTATCTTTAGGAAGTTTGCTTCCAAGAAGAACTCCAAGGGAGTGATTGGGAGTCATCTGATAGTGATCTCCACACCCGGAGATTGGAGGAGCTACGGCCGTGCGAATGGCCGCATACCCCGTTCATGGAAGGGGCTGGAATCCTTCAAGAGTTTGCACAATATGCTGCTAATGCCGGCCTCACCAACTTCATCGCAGCTAAATGCGAACAGTATCATCTCCTCACAAACACCTTTGTGAAAAGTTTTAATTTTCTTCCTAGGAATAACCCCCCAGAGGTGCAGTTTAATTTATATGCTGAACCCCATCAGATATTGCTTACTAAATTTTGTGAAATATGCTTGCTTCCTTCTGATGGTAGTTTGGTAGAGCCTAGGCCCGCAGAGTTTGAAGCCTTTTATCGTACTCTGACAGTGGGTGATGAGAGAGGGGTGTCTAGTATCACCGCTGCTGGCTTGCATTTTCCTGCTGTTCATTATTTTGCCCTTTTCATTGCAAAATGCTTGCTTGCTAGAGAGAAGGTGGGTGCACTCAGTTCCCCAGACCTTGCTGTTTTACGTCGTGCACTAGAGGGTGACAACACTTATAGCTTAGGAGCTATTGTGGCACATCGCCTCCACATTAATAAGTCCAAGGGTAAAATAAATGGAGGTATTTACGCCACTCGTTTGGCGGCTCGCTTTAATGTTCAGATACACCTGCATGATTATCCTTTGCCCAAGGTTTACTTAGATCGTGCGGCCATGGATTACCACCAGTTTACTGCTATTGATTATCCTAACATTCCTATTCCGTATAACCTAGTTTTCAGTGTGAGAACTCATGATATTATTCCATTGCCTGCACCTGCTTTGTTTAATCCTATTGCCAGGGGTGGATACAGGATTATGCCTGCGGATATCATTGCCTACCGGAACAACTAGGCTGCAGCAGAGGAGGAGCCTCAGCAGTGGGATCCACAGGTGCCCGCTCCTCAGTAGTTCGACATGGGACCCCCATGGTTTCTTCGACTACTGACTGATTACCAAGTTAGGCCAAAAGCTTAAGCTTGGGGGAGTACGTATTCCCTCCGACAATACATTCATGTTCACACATTTTATTCCAGTTGTCGGTGTCCACACTTTTTCATTGTATTATCCATGTTAAATTTATTTTCTCGCTTTCTTCTTTTGTGTTTGAAAAACTTTGAGAAAATCCAAAAATATTTCCTACTTCCTTTTGTTTTTCTTTCTAGAGTAGTTAGCTGTAGCACTAAAAGGAAAACCCAAAAAGATTTCCTTGTTCTTCTTTTGCTTGTTGGGAGCTTTCCCGTGTAAATAGTTTTTCTCGTTTTTTGCTTTTCCCTTTTATTTACCCGTTCGAGAAAACCAAAAACTCCAAAAATATTTCAGTGTGTTTCTCTGAATTTCTTTTTTTATTGAGTCGTACCAAGGAGAAGACCATGATGTAAATGATGAGTGGCTCTCATATGCATAATTGTTGATATAATAAAGAGCCCATTTTACCTTGTCTTCTCTTGTTGAATAAAATGTTTGCAGATTCCAGCTTAGTCCACGACACTCTTGCACTATTATTATTTTCATATCGTTCGGTCGTGCAAGTGAAAGGCAATAATGAAGATATTTGATGAACTAGCCGTGGCAGAGAGAAACGAGTATGAACTCGACTTGTTCTGTTTTTGCAAATATGTTTAACATAGTATCCATGATTCAGCCCATTATGATTAAACATGTTTGCAATGACAATTAGAGATTATAGTTTCTCATGCCATGCATAAGTATCTAGGAGTGGATAATGATTTATCTTGGATGTCAACATTGCATTACAATGATTATGATGTAGTATGATGATATGGTATCCTCCTCCGAATGTTCGAGTGGCTTGACTTGGCACATGTTCATGCATGTAGTTCGATCAAAACCAACATAGCTTCTATGATATTTATGTTCATGGTGTTCATATCCTACTCATGCTAGTGTCCAATGTTACTTATGCATAATGCATGTTCATGACCGTTGTTGCTCTCTAGCTGGCCGCTTCTCAACCTATTTGCTAGCCTTCGCCTGTACTAAGTGGGAATTCTGCTTGTACACCAAAAAACTTGAACCCAAGTTATTCCAGATGAGTCCACCATACCTACCTATATGCGGTATTACCCTACCGTCCTAAGTAAATTTGCATGTGCCATCTCTAAAAAACTTCAAATAAATATCCTTTTTGTGTGCCTGGATCATTCATGGAACGACAGGAGGTAGTCGGTATCTTCAATGCTAAGCGGGTTATTCTCAGGATGAGTGTTTATTCACTCACCATCGCACGAGAAAAGGGCGGTAATAGGGATGCCCAGTCCCAAACTGCAAAAAGAATTGATCTTTCAAATAATCAAACAAAAACTCCCAACGGAGTCATAACCTTTACTTTATCGCTTGGGAACCGCCACTAGCGTGCTTAGCATCGAAGATATTGATAACTGATAGTCGAGAAGTAAACAAGAAGGGTGCATCTCTCAAAATATCATTTATCTCTGTTTTAAAACTTGATCTCTGGCACCGCTGCAAATCACTGCTTCCCTCTGCGAAGGGACTTTCTATTTACTTTTATGTTGTGTCATCACCTACTAAAATAAGCGCCAGAACCTGAGAGCACTGCTGTCATGCTAATGCATTGTGTGTAGCTAATGTTGGGTGCATCATGACTGGATCTTTTCTACCATGAATTACAATGTTTAGTCGCTGCTTGAACTTTGGTGGTGCTTTGCATTTATGTTTTGCGGTCTCAGAAAGGGCTAGTGAGATACCACTATTGTCATATTATATCATGGTTATTTTGACAACGTGTTGCTGTTTGAGATATCTTATTACTACTCGCTAGCTGATTATGTCATTGCTATGAGTTATATATTTTTAAGAGTTATTGTCGGCATGGTTAGTTATAATGATTGGCTGAAAACCTGGGTGCTGTTTAAGCTTATTTATGCAAACAAGAGCAAAATAGTTCGTAAATTTTTTTCTTTTTCACTTTTAGTTTATCAACTGAATTGCTTGATGACAAGCAAAGGTTTATGCTTGGGGGAGTTGATACGTCTCCAACGTATCTACTTTTCCTAACGCTTTTCCTCTTGTTTTGGAATCTAATTTGCATGATTTGAATGAAACTAACCCCAGACTGACTCTGTTTTTAGTAGAACTACCATGGTGTTTGATACGTCTCCAATGTATCTATAATTTCTTATTGTTCCATGCTGTTTTATTATCAATATTGGATGTTTTATAATCGTTTTATAGTCATTTTATATCATTTTTTGGTACTAACCTATTGACATAGTGCCAAGTGCCAGTTGCTGTTTTTTTCCATGTTTTTTACATCGCAGGAAAATAATATCAAACGGAGTCCAAATGCCACAAAACTCCATGATGATTTTTATGGGCCAGAAGGAAGGCAATGGGCCCTGGTTGCACCTGGGGGGTGCCCTGAGGGGGGCACAACCCACCAGGGCGCGCCAGGAGGTCCAGACGTGCCCTGGTGGGTTGTGCCCACCTTGGGTGCCCCCGGACCGCCTCTTTGCTCTATAAATACCCCCCAAATCCACAAACCCCAGGGGAGTTGACAAAATATTCATCCAACTACCGCAGAGTCCAGAACCACCAGATCCAATCTAGACACCATCACGGAGGGGTTCACCACTTCCATTGGTGCCTCTCCGATGATGCGTGAGTAGTTCTTTGTAGACCTTCGGGTTCGTAGTTAGTAGCTAGATGGCTTCCTCTCTCTCGCTGAATTCTCAATACAATGGTCTCTTGGAGATCCATATGATGTAACCCTTTTGCGGTGTGTTTGTTGGGATCTGATGAACTTTGAGTTTATGATCGGTTATATCTTTTTATATCCATGAAAGTTATTTGAGTTTCTTTGATCTCTTATATGCATGATCTCTTATAGCCTCGTATTTCTTCTCCAATATTTGGGTTTTGTTTGGCCAACTTGATCTATTTATCTTGCAATGGGAAGAGGTGCTCGGTAGTGGGTTCGATCTTACGGTGCATGATCCCAGTGACAGAAGGGGAAGCGACACGTATGTATCGTTGCTACTAAGGATAAAAAGACGAGATCTATATCTTCCCCCCATATAGATAAACGGATCTTGTCTACATCATGTCATCGTTCTTATTGCATTACTCCGTTTTTCCATGATCTTAATACACTAGATGCATGCTGGATAGCGGTCGATGTGTGGAGTAATAGTAGTAGATGCAGGCAGGAGTCGGTCTACTAATCTTGGAGGTGATGCCTATGTAATGATCATTGCCTGGATATTATCATGATTATTTGAAGTTCTATCAATTGCCCAACAGTAATTTGTCTATCCACCATTGGCTTTTTTTCTCGAGAGAAGCCACTAGTGAAACCTACGGCCCCGGGTCTTATTTCTTATATATTTGCCTTGCGATCTACTTTTCCTTTGCGTTTTTTATTCAGATCTATTAAACTAAAAAATACAAAAATATCTTGCTGCATTTTTATTTATTTGCGATATATTATTTCAATCTATTAAAATTTACCTCACGTCTGTTTGCCTATCTTGAGGCGCCGTACCCCGGAAGGGATTGACAACCCCTTTAACACGTCGGGTTGCGAGGTGTTGTTATTTGTGTGCAGGTGGTGCTTACATTGTGATTGATTGGTGCTCCTACTGGTTCGATACCTTGGTTTCATAACTGAGGGAAATACCTACTGTTGCTGTGCTACATCATCCTCTCCTCTTGGGGGAAATACCGACGTAGTTCCAGTGATCATCAAGTAGAATTTCTGGCGCCGTTGCCGGGAAGGATCTTCAACATAACCAGGTTCCTAATCACAAATCTCATCTCCTCGCAATTTACATTATTTGCCATTTGCCTCTCGTTTTCCTCTCCCCCACTTCACAAAAATTTGTCGTTTTATTCGCCTCTTTTTTTTCGTTTGCCGTTTTCTTACCAGATCTGTTTTTGAGTGCAATCTTGTTGTGTGGTCATCATGACTCAACAGAACACCAAATTATGTGATTTCTCAAATACCAACAACAATGATTTGCTTGCTCCTCCCGCCACTAGTGCGGAGACTTGTGATATTAATACTGCTTTGCTGAATCTTGTCATGAAAGACCAATTTTCTGGTACTCCTAATGAGGATGTCGGGTCCCATCTTAATACCTTCGTGGAATTATGCGATATGCAAAAAAAAACTATGTGCACAAGATGAAATTATTTCCGTTTTCTTTGCGTGATTCTGCAAAAATTTGGTTCTCTTCTTTGCCTCGCAATAGTATCGATTCTTGGAATAAGTGCAAAGATGCTTTTATCACTAAGTATTTTCCGCCCGCAAAAATTATTTCCCTTAGAACCCAGATCATGAATTTCAATCAACTTGAACATGAGCATGTTGCACAATCTTGGGAAAGGATGAAAATGATGCTAAGGAACTGCCCAACTCATGGGTTGAATCTTTGGATGATCATACAAAATTTTTATGCGGGGTTGAATTTTGTTTCTCGTAATCTTTTAGATTCCGCCGCAGGTGGTACTTTTATGGAAATTACTTTGGGTGAAGCCACCAAATTGCTTGATAATATCATGGCAAATTATTCACAATGGCATACCGAAAGAGCCCCTACTAATAAAAAAGTTAATTCGGTTGAAGAAATTTCTTCTTTGAGTGATAAAGTTGATGTTCTTATGAAAGTAAAAGTGCTCCTATTGATTTTAATGATATGCCTTTGTCTACTTTGATTGAGAAAAATAGTGATGCCATTGATGTGAATTTTATCTCTAGAAATAATTTCAACAACAATGCTTATAGAGGAAATTTTAATCCTAGGCCTTTTCCTAGTAATTCTTATAATAATTATGGTAATTCCTATGGAAATCAACCTTACAATAATAATAGGAACACCTCTGATCTTGAGAATAATATTAAAGAATTTATCAACACACAAAAAGTTTTAAACACTTCCATAGAAGAAAAGTTGAATAAGATTGATGATTTGTCTAGAAGTGTTGATAGAATTGCTCATGATGTGGAAAATCTCAAGTTGAAAATTTTTGTGCCTAAAGTTGATGAATCAATTAAAGCTCTTTATGTTTCTATGGATGAAAGTTAGAAAAGAACTGCTATGCTTAGAGCTAAAAGAGAATTTTTAGAGAAAGCTTTTTCTAGTGATTATTCTTGCAAAAATGATGAAGATCTAAAAATGATTGGTGTTTCTTCTATTGATTCTTTGTTTAGTAAAATTAGGAATGATGAAAAAGGGACTGGAGAAGAGTCAACTTTAGGTAGAAGGCGTCTCAATATTTCGGAGGGTGAAAATCTTGTTGAGAAAATTGATGAAAGTGGGTTTGGAGAGGTCAAAACTTTAGCTAGTGATGCACCCACTATTTTGGATTACAAAGACTTTAATTATGATAGTTGCTCTTTGATTGATTGTATTTATTTGTTGCAATCCATGCTAAATTCACCCCATGCTTATGAACAAAACAAAGCTTTTACTAAACATATTGTTGATGCTATGATGAAAGCTTTGGAAGAAAAATTGGAATTGGAAGTTTCAATTCCTAGATAATTGCATGATGAGTGGGAACCTACTATCAAAGTCAAGATTAAAAATTATGAGTGTTTTGCTTTGTGTGACTTGGGTGCTAGTGTTTCCACCATTCCGAAATCTTTATGTGATGTGCTTGGTCTTACCAATCTTGAAGAATGTTCTTTGAATTTGCACTTGGCGGATTCTACTATTAAAAAGCCTATGGGAAGAATTAATGGATGTTCTTATTCTTGCAAATAGGAATTATGTGCCCATAGATTTTATTGTTCTTGATATTGGTTGCAATCCGTCTTGCCCAATTATTCTTGGTAGACCGTTTTTACGCACTATCGGTGCCGTGATTGATATGAAAGAAGGAAATATCAAGTTACAATTTCCTTTGAGAAAGGGTATGGAACATTTTACTAGAAAAAAAATCAGGCCACCTTATGAATCAATCATGAGGGCATCTGATGGATCTCGAACCAAAGATGACAAAACTTAGATCCTTGCCTTACGCCTAACTAAGGGCGTAAAACTATAGCGCTTGTTGGGAGGAAACCCAATGAATAAAATTTATTTTTGCCTTTTGCTTTCTATTCTTGAGTGTTTACACAATTATGTATGTGGTATGATTGTGTTTTTTATGTTTTATTTAGTGTTTGTGCCAAGTAAAGCCTTTTGGATCTTCTTGGGTGGTTGTTTTTTGATCTTGCTGAAAAAGACAGAAACTTTGTGCTCACGAAAACAATTGTTAAAAATCACCAGAACGTGATAAAATGCCAATTCTTTTTGAAGAATATCGATAAACAAATTACCCTGGTTGTCCTGATTTTTCAGAATTTTTGGAGTTACAGAAGTATCCGCCAAAGTCAGATTACTACAGACTGTTCTGGTTTGACAGATTCTGTTTTCTTTGTGTTGTGTGCTTATTTTGATGGCTCTATGGTTTTATTTGATGAGTTTTTGCCATAGAAAAGTTGGAATACAGTAGATATAATACAAAAACAAAATATGAATTGGTTTGACACAACACTTATAGTAGTGGTTTGCTTTCTTATACTAACGGATCTCACGAAGGTTTTGTTGAGTTTTGTGTGATTGAAGTTTTCAAGTTTTGGGTTATCTTACGATGGATGAAGGAAGGATGTAAGAGCCTAAGCTTGGGGATGCCCCGACATCCCAAGCTATTATCCAAGAATGAGCAACTAACTAAGCTTGGGGATGCCCCCGAGTGGCATCCCCGCTTTCTTCCAACAACTATTGGTATTTTACTCGAGGCTATATTTTTATTCGTCACATGATATGTGTTTTGTTTGGAGCGTCTTGTATGATATGTGTCTTTGCTTGCTTTATTTTGTGTTTTAAGTCATCAATCCTTGCTGGACACACCTATTTGAGAGAGCCAAAATTATATCATGACTTGTTAGAATTGCTCTCTATGCTTCACTTAAATCTTTTATGAGCTAGGACTTGCTCTAGTGCTTCACTTGTATCTTTTTGAGCACGGTGTGCTTTATTATTTTTGAAGAAATTCTCTCTTGCTTCACTTAGATTTATTTGAGAGTTAGTAAAATTTTGAAGAAATTCTCTCTTGCTTCACTTAAATTATTTTGAGAGAAAGAAATTTTTTATGCTCGTGATCTTCACTTATATTTGTTTGAGCTTATGAAAAGCAACACATGAAAATTAGTCCCAAAGTGATAGATATCCAAGAAGGATAAAGTAAAAATGTCATGAAGATCATTGGACAAAATAAACTTGATTCTTAGTAATAGTTTTGAAATATGATGATGTGATATGTGAGTTATGTTAATGAGTAATTGTGCTCTAGTAAGAATATTGGTGTTAAGGTCTGTGATTCCCCTATGCATGCACGAAAGTCAATAATCATGCGATGAAAATTATATCCTACTTGTGGTGCATTATTCGGTGTTACTTATGCTTAATGCTTGTTTATGAAATTATTCGTTTCTTGGTTGGTCGCTTCTCAATCTTTTTGCTAGCCTTCATTTTGCACCAAGTATGACCTCTACTTGTGCATCCAAAATCCTTTAAACCAGTTTTGCCACATGAGTCCACCATACCTACCTATATGCGGTATTCTTTTGCCGTTCTAAGCAAATTTGCATGTGCCATCTCTAATTTTCAAAATAAACTTCTCTTTTGTGTATTTTGTTTCGCTCGTGGAACGGTAACGGGTGGCTAATATTTTCCATACTGGATGTGTTATTCTCACGATGAGTGTTTATTCACTTGTCATTGCACAAGAGTAAGGCAAAGGTTTTAGGGATTCCCAGTCTCAAAATGCAAACAAAATATTTACTTTATGTTGTCAAATAATAAATTCCTTGGAAAGTGTTGGTATGGAGGGCACCCGTGGATACGGCTAGCCATGGTAAGTGAAAGCAATGGTGGAAAAAAGAATAAACTTTATTTTCTGTTTGGGAACCGCCTATGGCATATCTAGCATGGGAAGTGTTCGTAGCTCTACGTCGTTTTCGTTGGTGGGATGGATACACCTCCCAAAATGTTTTTATCTCAAATTTTTCGCTTTGAGCTTTCGCACCTCTACAAATACCTACTTCCCTTTGCGAAGGGCCTTTCTTTTACTTTATGCAATTTTTACTTTTGAATTTGAGTCTCCACCTTCTCTTACAAAAGCACCAACTAAGAGGCAATATGATCATGAGTAACTATTGGGTATAGCTAGTATTCGAATGTGTTTCATGAATGGATCAATGTTTGAGCATGATGGGCTAGGGATAACTTGTTTTAGCATTGATATTTTGAAAGACATGGTTGCTTGTTGATATGCTTGAGTATCTAAATTATTATGTCAAAACTAGACTATTGCTTTGAATCACATAAAAGTACAAATGTCCATGCTATAAAGAAAATAATATGATATGACTTTATGAATATCACTGCACATCAAAAATTCTGTTTTTATCACCTACCTACTCGAGGACGAGCAGGAGTTAAGCTCGGGGATTCTGATACGTCTCCAACGTATCTATAATTTTTGATTGTTCCATGTTGTTTTATTACCAATCTTGGATGTTTTATAATCATTTTATAGTCATTTTATATCTTTTTTGGTACTAACCTATTGACATAGTGCCAATTGCCAGTTGCTGTTTTTTCCATGTTTTTTACATCGCAGGAAATCAATATCAAACGGAGTCCAAATGCCACGAAACTCCACGATGATTTTTTATGGGCCAGAAGGAAGGCAATGGGCCCTGGTTGCACCTGGGAGTGCCTTGAGGGGGGCACAACCCACCAGGGCGCGCCGTGGTGGGTTGTGCCCACCTCGGGTGCCCCCGGACCGCCTCTTTGCTCTATAAATACCCCAAAAATCCACAAACCCCAGGGGAGTCGACGAAATATTCATCCAGCCGCCGCAGGGTCTAGAACCACCAGATCGAATCTAGACACCATCACGGAGGGGTTCACCACTTCCATTGGTGCCTCTCCGATGATGCGTGAGTAGTTCTTTGTAGACCTCCGGGTCCGTAGTTAGTAGCTAGATGGCTTCCTCTCTCTCGCTGAATTCTCAATACAATGATCTCTTGGAGATCCATATGATGTAACTCTTTTGCGGTGTGTTTGTTGGGATCTGATGAACTTCGAGTTTATGATCAGTTATATCTTTTTATATCCATGGAAGTTATTTTAGTTTCTTTGATCTCTTATATGCATGATCTCTTATAGCCTCGTATTTCTTCTCTGATATTGGGTTTTGTTTGGCCAACTTGATCTATTTATATTGCAATGGGAAGAGCTGCCCGGTAGTGGGTTCGATCTTACGGTGCTTGATCCCAGTGGCAGAAGGGGAACGAACACGTATGTATCGTTGCTACTAAGGATAAAAGACGGGATCTATATCTACCCACCATATAGATAAACAGATCTTGTCTATGTAGGGGAACGCAGTAGAAAACAAAACATTTCTGACTTATGCACCAGCCCAGGACCACTATGGAGAGTGCATACAAGGTTTGATCTTTTCGTTACCGACTCATAGCGCAGCGGAAGTAGAGTCGATGATGATCGGCGGTGCAGATCCCCGCAGCTAGGATTTACAACCTCCCAACCGCGAGGATGTATACCCTCATCTGCCCCTCGGATAGTCCTCTGGGAGGCGGTCGGGCAGTCCCTCGGACGGTGTCGCGGACAGCCTTCCGGAGGACCTTCGAAACTCGGACGGTCACTCGGACAGCTCTTCGGGAGGACCTTCGAAACTCGGACGGTCGCTCGGACAACCCTTCGGGAGGCACTCTTGGACTAAGACCGAAACTATGATCTCTCTACAGAGTTGCACACATATGGTGTCATCTATCCGACAGGGCTTCGCCGTCCAGAACTAGTTCCCACTGATACGTCTCCATCGTATCTACATTTCCAAACACTTTTGCCCTTGTTTTGGACTCTAACTTGCATGATTCAAATGGAACTAACCCGGACTGACACTGTTTTCAGCAGAATTGCCATGGTGTTATTTTTGTGCAGAAATAAAAGTTCTCGGAATGACCTGAAACTTCACGGAGAATATTTTTGGAATTAATAAAAAATACTGGCGAAAGAATCAAGGCCAGGGGGGCCACACCCTATCCACGAGGGTGGGGGGCGCGCCCCCTGCCTCGTGGGCCCCCTGGTGCTCCACCGACCTCAACTCCAACTCTATATATTCACGTTCGGGGAGAAAAAAAATCAAGGAGAAGGATTCATCGCGTTTTACGATACGGAGCCGCCGCCAAGCCCTAATCTCTCTCGGGAGGGCTGATCTGGAGTCCGTTCGGGGCTCCGAAGAGGGGAATCCGCCGCCATCGTCATCATCAACCTTCCTCCATCACCAATTTCATGATGCTCACCGCCGTGCGTGAGTAATTCCATCGTAGGCTTGCTGGACGGTGATGGGTTGGATGAGATTTACCATGTAATCGAGTTAGTTTTGTTAGGGTTTGATCCCTAGTATCCACTATGTTCTGAGATTGATGTTGCTATGCTTAATGCTTGTCACTAGGGCCCGAGTGCCATGATTTCAGATCTGAACCTATTATGTTTTCATGAATATATGTGAGTTATTGATCCTATCTTGCAAGTCAATAGTCACCTACTATGTGTTATGATCCGGCAACCCCGAAGTGACAATAATCGGGACCACTCCCGGTGATGACCGTAGTTTGAGGAGTTCATGTATTCACCAAGTGTTAATGCTTTGGTCCGGTACTTTATTAAAAGGAGGCCTTAATATCCCTTAGTTTCCAATAGGACCCCGCTGCCACGGGAGGGTAGGACAAAATATGTCATGCAAGTTCTTTTCCATAAGCACGTATGACTATATTCGGAATACATGCCTACATTACATTGATGAACTGGAGCTAGTTCTGTGTCACCCTATGTTATAACTATTGCATGAGGAATCACATCCGACATAATTCTCCATCACCGATCCAATGCCTACGAGCTTTTCACATATTGCTCTTTGCTTAGTTACTTTATCGTTGCCACTGTTACAATTACTACAAAACTGCTACTGTTACTTTTGCCACCGTTACCGTTACTTCCATACTATTTTGCTACTAAATACTTTGCTGCAGATATTAAGTTATCCAGGTGTGGTTGAATTGACAACTCAACTGCTAATACTTGAGAATATTCTTTGGCTCCCCTTGTGTCGAATCAATAAATTTGGGTTGAATACTCTACCCTCGAAAACTATTGCGATCCCCTATACTTGTGGGTTATCACCCACCGGAACCCAGACAGCCTTTCGGCTCTACGAAACTATTTCGCGGGGAGGGAGAGAGAAGCCAGATCATTGCAATGGCACTTGTATGTGAGGAAGAGTGAGCGTGGAGAGTGCCTCTCCACCTCTATTTATAGGAAAACCCAAGGGATAGGGGACACATGAAAAACCCAAAATGCCCACACTTTATGTCACACATAAAGGGCATAAAGGGCATAAAGGGATGACAAGTGGAGCCCCATGGAGGAGCTGCACCCTCCAACGTCCCACCTTCATGGGGGGCCCCCAAAGGGGGTTCCTTGATCCCCAAGTCCTTCTAGAAGCCTTTTGGAAAAAGCCCCAAAAGGTGGCTTTCCATAAATATCCCAAAAAGCACTTTCACTATTCACGACAACATTTTTCAGCGTCCGTTCAAACTGAAAATATTTATGTGGGCTTAGAACATTTCCAGTACACACTAAAATAATTTTCAACGTGTTCCGAAACAATTCCGGATTAGTGATTTTCATCTGCGAAAAGCATCTGAAGTGGTTCCGACAGCTCCGGAGCATTTCCAGCTTTTATCCCGGAAAATTCCAGAAAGTTTCCAGAATGACTCTGGCACCCTCCAAGAATTATCAGGCATGTGCCGAAACCAATTTGACTTAATAGTATATCCCGAAACAACTTTTCGGTTTCATCGAAACTCATCCGATGACCTCTCTCTGCGGAACTTTTCCGCCGTCCGAAACTTTTTTGGCAAATTTCTCTCAGACTCCCTGTCTAGTATTCAGCAGATAGATGACCCTTAAGCGTGTGACCCTATAGGTTCGGTGAAGTATAGACATGACCGGAACCCTTTCCGTGTTGGGGAACGTAGTAATTTCAAAAAAATTCCTACGCACACGCAAGATCATGGTGATGCATAGCAACGAGAGGGGAGAGTGTTGTCCACGTACCCTCGTAGACCGATAGCGGAAGCGTTATCACAACGCGGTTGATGTAGTCGTACGTCTTCACGATCCGACCGATCAAGTACCGAACGTACGGCACCTCCGAGTTCTACACACGTTCAGCTCGATGACGTCCCTCGAACTCCGATCCAGCCGAGTGTTGAGGGAGAGTTTCGTCAGCACGACGGCGTGGTGACGATGATGATGTTCCACCGACGCAGGGCTTCGCCTAAGCTCCGCAACGGTATTATCGAGGTGTAATATGGTGGAGGGGGGCACCGCACACGGCTAAGAGATCTCAAGGATCAATTGTTGTGTCTCTGGGGTGCCCCCCTGCCCCCGTATATAAAGGAGCAAGGGGGAGGCAGCCGGCCAAGGGGAGAGGCGCGCCATAGGGGGGAGTCCTACTCCCACCGGGAGTAGGACTCCTCCTTTCCTTGTGGGAGTAGGAGAAGGGAAGGGGGAAGGAGAAAGAAGGAAGGGTGCGCCCCCCTTCCCTAGTCCAATTCGGACCAGACCATGGGGAGGGGTGCGGCCACCTTTTGAGGCCTTTCTCTCCTTTCCCGTATGGCCCATAAAGGCCCAATACGAATT